>NC_047119.1:75324171-75624171 GCF_902500255.1 Thalassophryne amazonica | reverse complement strand
ACATACTTAGACAAAACACTGGTGAGGTTTACATGCTTAAAAAAACTGATGAGGTTTACATACTTAGACAAAACACTGATGAGGTTTACATGCTTAGAAAAAACTGATGAGGTTTACATACTTAGACAAAACACTGATGAGGTTTACATGCTTAGGAAAAAAAAACTGATGAGGTTTACATACTTGGACAAAAACACTGATGAGGTTTACATGCTAAGACAAAACACTGACAAGGTTTACATACTCAGGCAAAACACTGATAAGGTTTACATGCTTAAAAAATGATGTTTACATACTTAGACAAAACACTGGTGAGGTTTACATGCTTAGAAAAAAACTGATGAGGTTTACATACTTAGACAAAACACTGATGAGGTTTACATGCTTAGAAAAAAACTGATGAGGTTTACATGCTTAGAAAAAAAAACTGATGAGGTTTACATGCTAAGACAAAACACTGACAAGGTTTACATGTTTAGACAAAAACACTGATATGGTTTACATCCTTAGACAAAACACTGATGAGGTTTAATTCCATAGACAAAACACTGATAAGGTTTACATCCTTGGACAAAACACTGATGAGGTTTACATCCTTAGATAAAACACTGACCATGTTTACATGTTATACAAAACGCTGACAAGGTTTACATGCTTAGACAAAACACTGACAAGGTTTACATGTTTAGACAAAAACACTGATATGGTTTACATCCTTAGACAAAACACTCATGAGGTTTGCATGCTTAAAAAACTGATGAGGTTTACATCCTTAGACAAAACACTGATGAGGTTTACATGCTTAGAAAAAAAACTGATGAGGTTTACATACTTAGACAAAACACTGATGAGGTTTACATGCTTAGAAAAAAACTGATGAGATTTACATACTTAGACAAAACACTGATGAGGTTTACATGCTTAGAAAAAAACTGATGAGATTTACATACTTAGACAAAACACTGATGAGGTTTACATGCTTAGAAAAAACTGATGACGTTTACATACTTAGACAAAACACTGATGAGGTTTACATGCTTAGAAAAAAACTGATGACGTTTACATACTTAGACAAAACACTGATGAGGTTTACATGCTTAGAAAAAAACTGATGAGTTTTACATCCTTGGACAAAACACTGATGAGGTTTACATGCTTAAAAAAACTGATGTTTACATACTTAGACAAAACACTGATGAGGTTTACATGCTTAGAAAAAAACTGATGAGGTTTACATACTTAGACAAAACACTGATGAGGTTTACATGCTTAGAAAAAAACTGACCATGTTTACATGTTATACAAAACGCTGACAAGGTTTACATGCTTAGACAAAACATTGATGAGGTTTACATGCTTAGAAAAAACTGATGAGGTTTACATACTTAGACAAAACATTGATGAGGTTTACATGCTTAGAACAAAACTGATGAGGTTTACATACTTAGACAAAACACTGATGAGGTTTACATGCTTAGAAAAAAAACTGATTAGGTTTACATATTTGGACAAAAACACTGATGAGGTTTACATGCTAAGACAAAACACTGACAAGGTTTACATACTCAGGCAAAACACTGATAAGGTTTAATTCCGTAGACAAAACACTGATAAGGTTTACATCCTTGGACAAAACACTGATGAGGTTTACATCCTTAGATAAAACACTGACCATGTTTACATGTTATACAAAACGCTGACAAGGTTTACATGCTTAGACAAAACATTGATGAGGTTTACATGCTTAGAAAAAAACTGATGAGATTTACATACTTAGACAAAACACTGATGAGGTTTACATGCTTAGAAAAAACTGATGACGTTTACATACTTAGACAAAACACTGATGAGGTTTACATGCTTAGAAAAAAACTGATGACGTTTACATACTTAGACAAAACACTGATGAGGTTTACATGCTTAGAAAAAAACTGATGAGTTTTACATCCTTGGACAAAACACTGATGAGGTTTACATGCTTAAAAAAACTGATGTTTACATACTTAGACAAAACACTGATGAGGTTTACATGCTTAGAAAAAAACTGATGAGGTTTACATACTTAGACAAAACACTGATGAGGTTTACATGCTTAGAAAAAAACTGACCATGTTTACATGTTATACAAAACGCTGACAAGGTTTACATGCTTAGACAAAACATTGATGAGGTTTACATGCTTAGAAAAAACTGATGAGGTTTACATACTTAGACAAAACATTGATGAGGTTTACATGCTTAGAACGAAACTGATGAGGTTTACATACTTAGACAAAACACTGATGAGGTTTACATGCTTAGAAAAAAAACTGATTAGGTTTACATATTTGGACAAAAACACTGATGAGGTTTACATGCTAAGACAAAACACTGACAAGGTTTACATACTCAGGCAAAACACTGATAAGGTTTAATTCCGTAGACAAAACACTGATAAGGTTTACATCCTTGGACAAAACACTGATGAGGTTTACATCCTTAGATAAAACACTGACCATGTTTACATGTTATACAAAACGCTGACAAGGTTTACATGCTTAGACAAAACACTGATAAGGTTTACATGTTTAGACAAAAACACTGATATGGTTTACATCCTTAGACAAAACACTGACAAGGTTTACATGTTTAGACAAAAACACTGATATGGTTTACATCCTTAGACAAAACACTGACAAGGTTTACATGTTGAGACAAAAACACTGATATGGTTTACATCCTTAGACAAAACACTGATGAGGTTTACATGCTTAAAAAAAACTGATGAGGTTTACATACTTAGACAAAACACTGATGAGGTTTACATGCTTAGAAAAAACTGATGAGGTTTACATACTTAGACAAAACACTGATGAGGTTTACATGCTTAGGAAAAAAAAACTGATGAGGTTTACATACTTGGACAAAAACACTGATGAGGTTTACATGCTAAGACAAAACACTGACAAGGTTTACATACTCAGGCAAAACACTGATAAGGTTTACATGCTTAAAAAAATGATGTTTACATACTTAGACAAAACACTGGTGAGGTTTACATGCTTAGAAAAAAACTGATGAGGTTTACATGCTTAGAAAAAAAAACTGATGAGGTTTACATGCTAAGACAAAACACTGACAAGGTTTACATGTTTAGACAAAAACACTGATATGGTTTACATCCTTAGACAAAACACTGATGAGGTTTAATTCCATAGACAAAACACTGATCAGGTTTACATCCTTGGACAAAACACTGATGAGGTTTACATCCTTAGATAAAACACTGACCATGTTTACATGTTATACAAAACGCTGACAAGGTTTACATGCTTAGACAAAACACTGACAAGGTTTACATGTTTAGACAAAAACACTGATATGGTTTACATCCTTAGACAAAACACTGATGAGGTTTGCATGCTTAAAAAACTGATGAGGTTTACATCCTTAGACAAAACGCTGATGAGGTTTACATGCTTAGAAAAAAAACTGATGAGGTTTACATACTTAGACAAAACACTGATGAGGTTTACATGCTTAGAAAAAAACTGATGAGATTTACATACTTAGACAAAACACTGATGAGGTTTACATGCTTAGAAAAAAACTGATGAGATTTACATACTTAGACAAAACACTGATGAGGTTTACATGCTTAGAAAAAACTGATGACGTTTACATACTTAGACAAAACACTGATGAGGTTTACATGCTTAGAAAAAAACTGATGACGTTTACATACTTAGACAAAACACTGATGAGGTTTACATGCTTAGAAAAAAACTGATGAGTTTTACATCCTTGGACAAAACACTGATGAGGTTTACATGCTTAAAAAAACTGATGTTTACATACTTAGACAAAACACTGATGAGGTTTACATGCTTAGAAAAAAACTGATGAGGTTTACATGTTATACAAAACGCTGACAAGGTTTACATGCTTAGACAAAACATTGATGAGGTTTACATGCTTAGAAAAAAACTGATGAGGTTTCCATACTTAGACAAAACATTGATGAGGTTTACATGCTTAGAAAAAAACTGATGAGGTTTACATACTTAGACAAAACACTGATGAGGTTTACATGCTTAGAAAAAAAAACTGATTAGGTTTACATATTTGGACAAAAACACTGATGAGGTTTACATGCTTAGAAAAAAAAAATGATTAGGTTTACATATTTGGACAAAAACACTGATGAGGTTTACATGCTAAGACAAAACACTGACAAGGTTTACATACTCAGGCAAAACACTGATAAGGTTTAATTCCGTAGACAAAACACTGATAAGGTTTACATCCTTGGACAAAACACTGATGAGGTTTACATCCTTAGATAAAACACTGACCATGTTTACATGTTATACAAAACGCTGACAAGGTTTACATGCTTAGACAAAACACTGATAAGGTTTACATGTTTAGACAAAAACACTGATATGGTTTACATCCTTAGACAAAACACTGACAAGGTTTACATGTTTAGACAAAAACACTGATATGGTTTACATCCTTAGACAAAACACTGACAAGGTTTACATGTTGAGACAAAAACACTGATATGGTTTACATCCTTAGACAAAACACTGATGAGGTTTACATGCTTAAAAAACTGATGAGGTTTACATACTTAGACAAAACACTGGTGAGGTTTACATGCTTAAAAAAACTGATGAGGTTTACATACTTAGACAAAACACTGATGAGGTTTACATGCTTAGAAAAAACTGATGAGGTTTACATACTTAGACAAAACACTGATGAGGTTTACATGCTTAGGAAAAAAAACTGATGAGGTTTACATACTTGGACAAAAACACTGATGAGGTTTACATGCTAAGACAAAACACTGACAAGGTTTACATACTCAGGCAAAACACTGATAAGGTTTACATGCTTAAAAAATGATGTTTACATACTTAGACAAAACACTGGTGAGGTTTACATGCTTAGAAAAAAACTGATGAGGTTTACATACTTAGACAAAACACTGATGAGGTTTACATGCTTAGAAAAAAACTGATGAGGTTTACATGCTTAGAAAAAAAAACTGATGAGGTTTACATGCTAAGACAAAACACTGACAAGGTTTACATGTTTAGACAAAAACACTGATATGGTTTACATCCTTAGACAAAACACTGATGAGGTTTAATTCCATAGACAAACACTGATAAGGTTTACATCCTTGGACAAAACACTGATGAGGTTTACATCCTTAGATAAAACACTGACCATGTTTACATGTTATACAAAACGCTGACAAGGTTTACATGCTTAGACAAAACACTGACAAGGTTTACATGTTTAGACAAAAACACTGATATGGTTTACATCCTTAGACAAAACACTCATGAGGTTTGCATGCTTAAAAAACTGATGAGGTTTACATCCTTAGACAAAACACTGATGAGGTTTACATGCTTAGAAAAAAAACTGATGAGGTTTACATACTTAGACAAAACACTGATGAGGTTTACATGCTTAGAAAAAAACTGATGAGATTTACATACTTAGACAAAACACTGATGAGGTTTACATGCTTAGAAAAAAACTGATGGGATTTACATACTTAGACAAAACACTGATGAGGTTTACATGCTTAGAAAAAACTGATGACGTTTACATACTTAGACAAAACACTGATGAGGTTTACATGCTTAGAAAAAAACTGATGACGTTTACATACTTAGACAAAACACTGATGAGGTTTACATGCTTAGAAAAAAACTGATGAGTTTTACATCCTTGGACAAAACACTGATGAGGTTTACATGCTTAAAAAAACTGATGTTTACATACTTAGACAAAACACTGATGAGGTTTACATGCTTAGAAAAAAACTGATGAGGTTTACATACTTAGACAAAACACTGATGAGGTTTACATGCTTAGAAAAAAACTGACCATGTTTACATGTTATACAAAACGCTGACAAGGTTTACATGCTTAGACAAAACATTGATGAGGTTTACATGCTTAGAAAAAAACTGATGAGGTTTACATACTTAGACAAAACATTGATGAGGTTTACATGCTTAGAACGAAACTGATGAGGTTTACATACTTAGACAAAACACTGATGAGGTTTACATGCTTAGAAAAAAAACTGATTAGGTTTACATATTTGGACAAAAACACTGATGAGGTTTACATGCTAAGACAAAACACTGACAAGGTTTACATACTCAGGCAAAACACTGATAAGGTTTAATTCCGTAGACAAAACACTGATAAGGTTTACATCCTTGGACAAAACACTGATGAGGTTTACATCCTTAGATAAAACACTGACCATGTTTACATGTTATACAAAATGCTGACAAGGTTTACATGCTTAGACAAAACACTGATAAGGTTTACATGTTTAGACAAAAACACTGATATGGTTTACATCCTTAGACAAAACACTGACAAGGTTTACATGTTTAGACAAAAACACTGATATGGTTTACATCCTTAGACAAAACACTGACAAGGTTTACATGTTGAGACAAAAACACTGATATGGTTTACATCCTTAGACAAAACACTGATGAGGTTTACATGCTTAAAAAAAACTGATGAGGTTTACATACTTAGACAAAACACTGATGAGGTTACATGCTTAGAAAAAACTGATGAGGTTTACATACTTAGACAAAACACTGATGAGGTTTACATGCTTAGGAAAAAAAACTGATGAGGTTTACATACTTGGACAAAAACACTGATGAGGTTTACATGCTAAGACAAAACACTGACAAGGTTTACATACTCAGGCAAAACACTGATAAGGTTTACATGCTTAAAAAATGATGTTTACATACTTAGACAAAACACTGGTGAGGTTTACATGCTTAGAAAAAAACTGATGAGGTTTACATGCTTAGAAAAAAAACTGATGAGGTTTACATGCTAAGACAAAACACTGACAAGGTTTACATGTTTAGACAAAAACACTGATATGGTTTACATCCTTAGACAAAACACTGATGAGGTTTAATTCCATAGACAAAACACTGATCAGGTTTACATCCTTGGACAAAACACTGATGAGGTTTACATCCTTAGATAAAACACTGACCATGTTTACATGTTATACAAAACGCTGACAAGGTTTACATGCTTAGACAAAACACTGACAAGGTTTACATGTTTAGACAAAAACACTGATATGGTTTACATCCTTAGACAAAACACTGATGAGGTTTGCATGCTTAAAAAACTGATGAGGTTTACATCCTTAGACAAAACACTGATGAGGTTTACATGCTTAGAAAAAAAACTGATGAGGTTTACATACTTAGACAAAACACTGATGAGGTTTACATGCTTAGAAAAAACTGATGAGATTTACATACTTAGACAAAACACTGATGAGGTTTACATGCTTAGAAAAAAACTGATGAGATTTACATACTTAGACAAAACACTGATGAGGTTTACATGCTTAGAAAAAACTGATGACGTTTACATACTTAGACAAAACACTGATGAGGTTTACATGCTTAGAAAAAAACTGATGACGTTTACATACTTAGACAAAACACTGATGAGGTTTACATGCTTAGAAAAAAACTGATGAGTTTTACATCCTTGGACAAAACACTGATGAGGTTTACATGCTTAAAAAAACTGATGTTTACATACTTAGACAAAACACTGATGAGGTTTACATGCTTAGAAAAAAACTGATGAGGTTTACATACTTAGACAAAACACTGATGAGGTTTACATGCTTAGAAAAAAACTGACCATGTTTACATGTTATACAAAACGCTGACAAGGTTTACATGCTTAGACAAAACATTGATGAGGTTTACATGCTTAGAAAAAAACTGATGAGGTTTACATACTTAGACAAAACATTGATGAGGTTTACATGCTTAGAACAAAACTGATGAGGTTTACATACTTAGACAAAACACTGATGAGGTTTACATGCTTAGAAAAAAAAAATGATTAGGTTTACATATTTGGACAAAAACACTGATGAGGTTTACATGCTAAGACAAAACACTGACAAGGTTTACATACTCAGGCAAAACACTGATAAGGTTTAATTCCGTAGACAAAACACTGATAAGGTTTACATCCTTGGACAAAACACTGATGAGGTTTACATCCTTAGATAAAACACTGACCATGTTTACATGTTATACAAAACGCTGACAAGGTTTACATGCTTAGACAAAACACTGATAAGGTTTACATGTTTAGACAAAAACACTGATATGGTTTACATCCTTAGACAAAACACTGACAAGGTTTACATGTTGAGACAAAAACACTGATATGGTTTACATCCTTAGACAAAACACTGATGAGGTTTACATGCTTAAAAAAACTGATGAGGTTTACATACTTAGACAAAACACTGATGAGGTTTACATGCTTAGAAAAAACTGATGAGGTTTACATACTTAGACAAAACACTGATGAGGTTTACATGCTTAGGAAAAAAAACTGATGAGGTTTACATACTTGGACAAAAACACTGATGAGGTTTACATGCTAAGACAAAACACTCAGGCAAAACACTGATAAGGTTTACATGCTTAAAAAAATGATGTTTACATACTTAGACAAAACACTGGTGAGGTTTACATGCTTAGAAAAAAACTGATGAGGTTTACATACTTAGACAAAACACTGATGAGGTTTACATGCTTAGAAAAAAAACTGTTGAGGTTTACATGCTTAGAAAAAAAAACTGATGAGGTTTACATGCTAAGACAAAACACTGACAAGGTTTACATGTTTAGACAAAAACACTGATATGGTTTACATCCTTAGACAAAACACTGATGAGGTTTACATGCTTAAAAAAACGATGAGGTTTACATACTTAGACAAAACAGTGATGAAGTTTACATGCTTAGAAAAAAACTGATGAGGTTTACATACTTAGACAAAAACACTGATGAGGTTTACATGCTAAGACAAAACACTGACAAGGTTTACATACTCAGGCAAAACACTGATAAGGTTTAATTCCGTAGACAAAACACTGATAAGGTTTACATCCTTAGACAAAACACTGACAAGGTTTAAATGTTTAGACAAAAACACTGATATGGTTTACATCCTTAGACAAAACACTGATGAGGTTTACATGCTTTAAAAAGCTGATGTTTACATACTTAGACAAAACACTGATGAGGTTTACATGCTTAGAAAAAAACTGATGAGGTTTACATACTTAGACAAAACACTGATGAGGTTTACATGCTTAGAAAAAAACTGATGAGGTTTACATACTTAGACAAAACACTGATGAGGTTTACATGCTTAGAAAAAAAATGATGAGGTTTACATACTTAGACAAAACACTGATGAGGTTTACATGCTTAGAAAAAAACTGATGAGGTTTACATACTTAGACAAAACACTGATGAGGTTTACATGCTTAGAAAAAAACTGATGAGGTTTACATACTTAGACAAAACACTGATGAGGTTTACATGCTTAGACAAAACACTGGTGAGGTTTACATGCTTAAAAAACTGATGAGGTTTACATACTTAGACAAAACACTGATGAGGTTTACATGCTTAGAAAAAAAACTGGTGAGGTTTACATACTTAGACAAAAACACTGATGAGGTTTACATGCTAAGACAAAACACTGACAAGGTTTACATGTTTAGACAAAAACACTGATATGGTTTACATCCTTAGACAAAACACTGATGAGGTTTACATGCTTAAAAAACTGATGAGGTTTACATACTTAGACAAAACACTGATGAAGTTTACATGCTTAGAAAAAACTGATGAGGTTTACATACTTAGACAAAAACACTGATGAGGTTTACATGCTTAGAAAAAAAACTGATGAGGTTTACATACTTAGACAATACACTGATGAGGTTTAATTCCGTAGACAAAACACTGATAAGGTTTACATCCTTGGACAAAACACTGATGAGGTTTACATCCTTAGATAAAACACTGACCATGTTTACATGTTATACAAAATGCTGACAAGGTTTACATGCTTAGACAAAACACTGACAAGGTTTACATGTTTAGACAAAAACACTGATATGGTTTACATCCTTAGACAAAACACTGATGAGGTTTACATGCTTAAAAAAACTGATGAGGTTTACATACTTAGACAAAACACTGATGACATTTACATGCTTAGAAAAAACTGATGAGGTTTACATGCTAAGACAAAACACTGACAAGGTTTACATACTCAGGCAAAACACTGATAAGGTTTAATTCCGTAGACAAAACACTGATAAGGTTTACATCCTTGGACAAAACATTGTGTTATGTGTCGGACGCGGTCGGAGCACCGACCCAGCGTTTGGCAGGACCCAGCATAAAATAAGCAGAGCACGGTTCAAAAGGTAACAGAACTTAATACACATAATAGTGAGTTTAGTGATAAACAACCCAAAAAGTCGGCGGTCTGGTGAGGTGGAAACACGGCGCGCTCTCAGCAGCGCAAACGGTCCGGAGCCACAGCAGTTCGGACCCAGGGACCCCGTCGACACCCCACAGGCGGCCGCGACAAACCGAGTCTGCGAAGGAAGAAATCATGAAGTGAGTCCAACACTCTCCACACAGAGAGACACAGCTCAAAGGTGCACACAATCAGCAAACACTTCCTGGCTTTAATATAACTCAGCTTCTCACCCTGCAGGCACGGAACAACTCAGTTCAAATCTCCAGTGCAGCAGAAGCTGATTAGCATAGCTAGTCTCGAGGTTTACATGCTTAGAAAAAAACTGATGAGGTTTACATACTTAGACAAAACACTGATGAGGTTTACATGCTTAGAAAAAAACTGATGACGTCTACATACTTAGACAAAACACTGATGAGGTTTACATGCTTAGAAAAAAACTGATGAGGTTTACATACTTAGACAAAACACTGATGAGGTTTACATGCTTAGAAAAAAAACTGATGTTTACATACTTAGACAAAAACACTGATGAGGTTTACATGCTAAGACAAAACACTGACAAGGTTTACATGTTTAGACAAAAACACTGATATGGTTTACATCCTTAGACAGAGTCTGTTGCTCTATAAAAAAAAGCCCTCCGTAAAGCTAGGACATTTTACTACTCATCACTAATTGAAGAAAATAAGAACAACCCCAGGTTTCTTTTCAGCACTGTAGCCAGGCTGACAAAGAGTCAGAGCTCTATTGAGCCGAGTATTCCTTTAACTTTAACTAGTAATGACTTCATGACTTTCTTTGCTAATAAAATTTTAACTATTAGAGAAAAAATTACTCATAACCATCCCAAAGACATATCGTTCTCTTTGGCTGCTTTCAGTGATGCCGGTATTTGGTTAGACTCTTTCTCTCTGATTGTTCTGTCTGAGTTACTTTCATTAATTACTTCCTCCAAACCATCAACATGTCTATTAGACCCCATTCCTACCAGGCTGCTCAAGGAAGCCCTACCATTAATTAATGCTTCGGTCTTAAATATGATCAATCTATCTTTATTAGTTGGCTATGTACCACAGGCTTTTAAGGTGGCAGTAATTAAACCATTACTTAAAAAGCCATCACTTGACCCAGCTCTTAGCTAATTATAGGCCAATCTCCAACCTTCCTTTTCTCTCAAAAATTCTTGAAAGGGTAGTTGTAAAACAGCTAACTGATCATCTGCAGAGGAATGGTCTATTTGAAGAGTTTCAGTCAGGGTTTAGAATTCATCATAGTACAGAAACAGCATTAGTGAAGGTTACAAATGATCTTCTTATGGCCTCAGACAGTGGACTCATCTCTGTGCTTGTTCTGTTAGACCTTAGTGCTGCTTTTGATACTGTTGACCATAAAATTTTATTACAGAGATTAGAGCATGCCATAGGTATTAAAGGCACTGCGCTGCACTGGTTTGAATCATATTTATCTAATAGATTACAATTTGTTCATGTAAATGGGGAATCGTCTTCACAGACTAAGGTTAATTATGGAGTTCCACAAGGTTCTGTGCTAGGACCAATTTTATTCACTTTATACATGCTTCCCTTAGGCAGTATTATTAGACGGTATTGCTTAAATTTTCATTGTTACGCAGATGATACCCAGCTTTATCTATCCATGAAGCCAGAGGACACACACCGATTAGCTAAACTGCAGGATTGTCTTACAGACATAAAGACATGGATGACCTCTAATTTCCTGCTCTTAAACGCAGATAAAACTGAAGTTATTGTACTTGGCCCCACAAATCTTAGAAACATGGTGTCTAACCAGATCCCTACTCTGGATGGCATTACCCTGACCTCTAGTAATACTGTGAGAAATCTTGGAGTCATTTTTGATCAGGATATGTCATTCAATGCGCATATTAAACAAATATGTAGGACTGCTTTTTTGCATTTGCGCAATATCTCTAAAATAAGAAAGGTCTTGTCTCAGAGTGATGCTGAAAAACTAATTCATGCATTTATTTCCTCTAGGCTGGACTATTGTAATTCATTATTATCAGGTTGTCCTAAAAGTTCCCTGAAAAGCCTTCAGTTAATTCAAAATGCTGCAGCTAGAGTACTGACAGGGACTAGAAGCAGAGAGCATATCTCACCCATATTGGCCTCTCTTCATTGGCTTCCTGTTAATTCGAGAATAGAATTTAAAATTCTTCTTCTTACTTATAAGGTTTTGAATAATCAGGTCCCATCTTATCTTAGGGACCTCGTAGTACCATATCACCCCAATAGAGCGCTTCGCTCTCAGACTGCAGGCTTACTTGTAGTTCCTAGGGTTTGTAAGAGTAGAATGGGAGGCAGAGCCTTCAGCTTTCAGGCTCCTGTCCTATGGAACCAGCTCCCAATTCAGATCAGGGAGACAGACACCCTCTCTACTTTTAAGATTAGGCTTAAAACTTTCCTTTTTGCTAAAGCTTATAGTTAGGGCTGGATCAGGTGACCCTGAACCATCCCTTAGTTATGCTGCTATAGACGTAGACTGCTGGGGGGTTCCCATGATGCACTGTTTCTTTCTCTTTTTGCTCTGTATGCACCACTCTGCATTTAATCATTAGTGATCGATCTCTGCTCCCCTCCACAGCATGTCTTTTTCCTGGTTCTCTCCCTCAGCCCCAACCAGTCCCAGCAGAAGACTGCCCCTCCCTGAGCCTGGTTCTGCTGGAGGTTTCTTCCTGTTAAAAGGGAGTTTTTCCTTCCCACTGTAGCCAAGTGCTTGCTCACAGGGGGTCGTTTTGACCGTTGGGGTTTTACATAATTATTGTATGGCCTTGCCTTACAATATAAAGCGCCTTGGGGCAACTGTTTGTTGTGATTTGGCGCTATATAAAAAAATTGATTGATTGATTGATTGAAATCAATGACTGGTGCAAGCACCATGTAATTTTGAGATTTACATCCAATAGGTCTATTCCAATAACATCTATCTAATTTTGCTACTTTTTCTTTTACACAATAATCATGAATCTTCTTCCATCTATTTTTAGCCACGTTATCAATACTTTTAACTTTTGGTTCTAATACTTGCTGGGTATCTTGTGTTGGCGATGTAGGGAGTGGTTTGGTTTTTCCCTGTGTTGGTGATATCTTTGTGGATCCCACCAATGCTGCTGGTGAGATGGCGGTTGGTTTGGAATATGGTATTCCTGTTCCCATGTCGGTAGCGTTGTTCAACGGAGGGACTATTGTAGATGTAGTATGCACTTTCGGCACTCTGCTGCGGGTGTTGTCACAGGTGAGGTGTAATTACCCCAATGTTTCCATGTAGGCATTATCATTCTGCAAACATCATGTCTTGGTGATGCTGGAAAAACACCTTCTCTTTCCCAATATCCTGCTCGATAGCCCAGTAGTACTCTGCATCCCCATGAGCAATACCAGGCTGGCTCGCCAGGTTCAGGTCTTATCCAAGTGCAGCCTACTTCTCTTCGCTCTTTTTGTTTTAACCGTAAGATGGTTGCCACGATAATCTCTTGCTCCCTCAATTGTAGGTTTTGAAGGATGTCTGCTCCGGTGGTCAGGTTGTGATTGGTGGTGACAGTTGGAAATTCCCCACTGTCGTTCAAGTATTGCAGCCACTTAGTCTTTTGCATATGATGGGTTAGGTTCTTCATCGTTGCCCATTTCTCTGTAGAATTCTGGTCCCATATCATGTAGATGTTTCTTGATTCAACTCCCCAACATGTCTGTTGGAAAGTTTTAGTTGTTGCATACTGGACCCTGATATGGGTTAAGGTCCAGGGCGTACTACCATAGTGGTACAGGATAGCTAGAAGTACAGCAATGCCGACTAATAATGCTGTAAGTCTGGCCATCCAACTCCAACATTGGAGGCACTTTTTCTTCCACGGCTGGCTTTGTTGCTGCTGCTTTATTCCAACATTTTCATTTTAGAATTCACTCGGTACTGGTGGCAGCGACTCCAGCTTTTGGGGTTGTTGCAGTAGTGGCATTTCTATGCCAAACTCTCCTTCTCTTGGTCTTTCGTTGGTTCTTTGAGGTTGCGTGGTGATCACGCTGTCTTCCCATGGTTCTCCCATCTCGGAGATAGATGAGCTTAGGTGCTGCTGTTTGTCTCGTGCTCCCAACAGAGACGCTTGATGCTCGTTGCTGAAGAAGGGTGATTAACAAGGGAGATGGCCATGGGAGTCTAATATCTAGTCCTCGCCATGCCCATTTCCAAGTGACGACTGTCACCTCCTTCATTTCAGGTGGTGGTCCCTGGGGTGTGTAGAAACACTGAAGATGCAGGATTCAATTCTCTACGTAGGTGCAAGATATCCTCATAGGTGTCCCAATATGCTGCTCCACTGTAGACATACTGCGCCATCACAGAGTACAGAGGAGTCGATCTCCGAAATAGTCCTCTTCCCGACTTCATGCCAAGTCGTATCAGTATAGCCTTTGGGGGTTGCCAAAGCCCCACTAGTACTCTGGTTCGCCATCCACTTCTAATAGGTGGGAGACTTCCGCCTTTTTCGATGTCAAGATGCTGTACTGTCGTGCATATTGGCAAAGTTTGGTTCTCAATCAAATAAAAAGTTGAACGTGCCTCTTGTAGTTGAAGTCTTTTAAACCTATAGGGACTGCTGGTCCAGATCTGGAAAGATCCAAGCCAAATATCCACATACATTCCCTGTAATGGATCAACATAATTAGGTCCCCACCTTATTTTAAATCTGTAGCCCCTTCTCTGTACATACACTACGTTCAAGATGCAGGGGTATGAGTCTGGACACCAGGGAATTGGGTAAAACTTCCACCCGACCCAAGGGCAATTCCAATGTTGTCCAACTTTGTTCACGATAGCTTCCAGAGGAGTGTATATTCCAGGCTCTGCAAGGTCAGCAGTCCTTTTATATGAGTCATTATCTACAAAGTATCCTCCTGTTCCCAGCAACCATCCTTTTTCTTTGTAATCCTTTTGTGGCCAGCTCAAACATATTTTCTTGTAGGGTAATTCCAAGTATGGTGTAAGTCCTCCAGGCCCGGATCGTAGACTATTTACATTATTTTCATCCAGTTTGAAGGTCCGCAGCATGATTCAGAGTGAGTTGTCACTCTGCCATTGGTCTCCTTCTCTTTCTGCGAAGATGCACCACCATAGGGAACAGTCGTTGTCTCGTAAAGAGATGAGTGTAGATGGGAGATGGGTGCTTAATTTCTGAATCCATTCCTTTCCACGCCCACTTCCACATCGTAACAATTATTCTGTCAGGTTTAGGGAGGAGTCCCTCAGGGATCCTCTGTACCTGATGTGGGGGTACATAGTTCCATAGATCTTGCCAATGCTGCCAAAACTCTTTTCCAGAATACCTGGTCTGTGATAAGGCTAGATAAAGGGGAACTATAGGCTTCTCTTCTTGATCCTTGGGCTCAATTTGAAGCTGAATTTTTCTTGCTTGACAACAGTTCCAGACCCCTCTTCTGTACAGGTAGAAGAAGACTTGATTTACAAATATCGTTGGTATGGTTGGGGGTAGGCAGCTCATACAGGCCAGGGGTTGATCAGTAACTCTCAAATTTAATGTCTGGTTATCTAAAACGTAATATCTTGGGTCTTGCAGTCGTCTGTTCAATTGACGTCGCATGTTGGGGCTTGTCGTCCAGATCAAGCACTGGTTAAGGTATATTTCAACATAGACTCCTTGGAGTGGCTCAACATAATTAATCCCCCATCTCAATGTGAATCTCAGGTCTTTGAGTTGTAGGTAAACCACATTTAATATCCAAGGGTGGGTGTCTGGACATCTTGGAACCGATTGGGGTATTCTTCGGCGTCCTTTTATGTACCAATGCTGCAGACTTTCATCGCTAAGCACTCGTTCAGCAAGTAATTTTTGTCCTGTTGTCTCTGTTAAGTCGGCATCTCTTTTATATTCACAGTTTGAGACATAATATCCTTTAGATGCTAGTTCCCAGTCTTCTTCTTCAAAATCTTTTTCTGGCCAATTTAAGTATAGTTTCTCAGCACCAAGGCCACCTTGTATGTAGGGTCCAAGTCTTCCTCGATTATTAATAATGGGTACTCTATTTACATTTGGTCCTTGCGACATTTTGCAAACAGCCGCTTCTTTTTACTTCTTCCTTGTCCCACAGAAAATGGAGGGAAACATCCAGCGACTCCGTGGCTTTCCTGATTTTTCCTCACCTTGAGTCGGTTGGTGTAACGACTGCTGCTGTTCCTCCAGGAGGTCAACGTGTGCTCCGACAGAATAAACCCCCACATAGGGGACCAACACCATCAGCACTGTGAGCCGCACCTTAATTGTTTGGTCCGGCCTACTAGGAGTGTCTGCTCTGCTAGCCACTCCCCCCATAGATTGTATCCTCCTCTTTCTCACCCATTCATCGGGTGTCACGTGGTACTCGGCTGACTTCTTCTTCGGTTTTGCTGCTTTATTTCCCCAGGCGTCTAGTCCAGTGGTAAAATAATGTATGAGGGTTTCTCTGCCCCCTTTTTCTTGTGGCACCTCTTCTGCATCTTCCAGTGGAATTTCTGGGTTTTTTAGAACTTCTTCTATCAATTTGGCCCAATTTGTCAGTTCCCAAGAGCCAATCCATCCTTCTTCTTGGGCTTTTTGCTGTTGATCATCGGTCAGTTCTCCCATCATGTCTGTATATCCGGGTCGCTCCGGATCTCTATACACTCTGAACACCAGTGGAATTTGCACTGTGTCTATTGGAGGGTCATAGGTTTGCCCATACTCTGGACCATGGGACCAATTTTGATATATAGCTTCATGTAACAAAGACGGCTTTCGCTCACCACCTCCTGCAGCTTGGTCACTTCCTCCTGCTCTAGTTGTGTCCAACATCAAATAGACACTTGGCACCGTTGGACTCACGTCACTGCTGCCTTGATTCCCTTCAGCTTGATCAAGCGCAGCTGTTGCTGCAGGATTAGCCCAACAGGCTTCATCGGTGTGAAAGGTCCTCAGGGAGTCCAAAAACCTTCTCACTTGCCATCCTTCTGCTCTTGCCACATGCAGTAGTCTTCCCATATGAGTTCTTGCTTTACACACCAGGCAATACTCGATCTCACGTCCATTCCAATAGCATGAACACACCTCCATATCTACATTCTCTCCACGTATGTCCCACTGGGTGTAAAAGACCATTCTTGGCAAGTAGGTTAGTCGGCATAACCCACATACCAGTGCATCCAAAACCTTCACCGGCTTGAACTCATTTTTTGCCCCACTTGGAATTGGGGGTTTTCTAACCCCAGGTCCCGACCATTGGACCGTCAGTGGTACTTCATCACGGCAAATCACACAGTGATTCTCAACTTTTTTCCATTGTAATATCTCCTTTTCACCGGATAAAAATCCTTTATTTGCATGATATAGTTTCCTCAGGGCTCTGCCTGCCCAGAGGTCATTTTTTGTTCTTCTTAAGGCAACCACCCCATTGACAGTGGCCATTCTGATGAAGGGTGGAAAATCTTGGGTGTTTTTGGCCATGTTTAGCTCCTGGTTTTGTCTAGTTAGGAGTTGGCTTCAGCTGCTCCACTCCTTGGATTCCCTTCTTCTTCAACTCTACTGTGTTACTGTCCAGTATCTTCACTACTGTATCTGTGGTCTCATACTTAGGTTTAACAGCAGTGTTGGTTAGGTGATCTCGAGCTCTCACCCACACCTTCTGCCCAACCTTAAATGGGATCTTTGGTTCTGGTTCTCTGTCCCTTTTAGTCTGACTCCGCCCCACTTCCGGTGTCAAAAATGGGCGTTGGTTTAGTTCTTGCGAAGGGGTGGGCCTGCCGGCATGATGGCGGTCATTCAGGGCCTGTCCAATTTCCAGGGCCTTAGTATTCCATTCCCTCGTGTTAGCATTTTTCCCAATCCAGTTTTTCACCAGTCCAATAGCCCTTTCCACAACTCCATTTGCTTGTGGGGTGTATGGGGGCGAGTAAATTCTCATTACTCCATTTTTCTGGCACCACTGGTCAACCTGAGCATTACGGAAATGTGTCCCATTGTCCGTTCTCAGCTCCCTAGGTATCCCCAGATTTGAACACACTTGATCCAACATGCTGATCACACTGCTGCCGTTGGCTTTTCTCACAGGCTTAACAGTCACATAGCCCGACATAGAGTCCACAAGCACCAACAGATACTTCTCTCCTTTCTTACCGGTCACCCCCATGGGCCTGGCAACATCCATGCATACTGATCCCCATGGAACAGTACTCTTTATAGTGAAACCATCCACCCTTTGTCCTCGTCGTCCTGCATTGTATCGACCACATACTTCACAGTCTTTGAGGACTCGGCAGACTTGGTTTCTTGGAATCCAAAGTTGCCGCTTCTCCAGCTCCTTCCGTGTGGGAATGGTGCCTGCATGGCCAAGCGTTTCATGTACGGCCAGCACCACTTCTTTCACGGACTCTTTTGGAACTACCCTTCCCTTAGGTGTCTGTTCCCACTTCTCGATCCCGACAACAACGACTTTTCTCAGCTGCACATAGCGGTCCACTTCTTCGTTCCCGCTCCAATGTGCTCCTTCTTTTACATGGGCCTTCTGATGTACCACATCTAAGTCCATTGTTAGCCTCAACTCTGCTATTTTCCTCCACAAATCCATATGAGCTACAGGCTTCCCCTTAGCTCCCTCGAATCCATTTTCTTCCCAAATGGATAAGTCCTCTTTCAGGGCTTGTGCGCAGTAATGACTGTCTGTCATCACTTTAGCCCTTTTTACTCTCCTCTTGTTTAACTTCAAGAGTCCTTCCAGTATTGCTGTAACTTCTCCAGCTTGGGCACTCCCTGGCGTTTGACCTATTTGACGATATTTCTCCTTATCTTGATACTTCAGAATATAGCCCCAATAAGCTATATTGTCTGTACCCTTCTTCGACCCATCAGTGTACATAGTCCAGTCGTATGGCTCCATAGGGAGTTGCCTCTCTTTCGGCAACTTTTTTGTCGCCGACTGTTTTGGCCCAATTTCCAGCTCAGGGTCTAGCAGGATGTCCTCCCACCTTCCCCATCTGGCATTTGTGGCTTTAGTACTCTCAATAGTTCCTTTCCTTAGGAACCGGTGGACTTGGCTTTGGGTGATAACTTTTATTCCCTGACCTTGTGCAAGTTCTTTTAACGCACTCCAATATCTAGCCAGGACTGCCAGTTCTTTTTCTTCCGGTGGATATTTTCTCTCAATCGAAGACAGAGTATAGCTCCACAATGTTACCATACCCCCTCCTTCGTTGCTCACTTTTACCACCGAATCCTCTTCTTCACAGCTTATTTCGGCTAGCAGAAAAGTGGTCAGACTACGCGGCTCCAGCCTAACTGCGTCTTGAATGGCTTTCGTTAGCTTTTCCAAGCAATCCTGTAGCTGTCCAAATCCATTGCTTTTGCTCTTGTCCATTAGGTTTCTTCTTGAGACGAGCATAAAGGGGCTTTGTGTATCTCTGATAATGTGGAACGTGATCTCTCACATAGTTACACAATCCCAATATTTTCTGTAGGTCATTCTCAGATTGTGGTGGTTTAATCTGACTCAATTTTTCTCGGTATACTTCTGAGAGTCCCAGGTCTGATGATACCTGGAATCCCAAATAGTTAACCTTGAATTGTCCAAACTGACATTTCTTCAGGTTGAGTTTTAATCCAGCTTCTGTGAGCTTCTGTATCACCTTTTGCAGCCGCATTAGGTGTTCATTTTCATCATCATCTGCGATAAACACATCATCGATGTAGACTGTTACTCCCAGATCTTTTAATATTTCCATTACTGCTGCTTGGAACACATTTGGTGAATTTCTGTATCCCTGCGGGAGTCGTTGCTACACATAAATTTTCCACTTATGTGTGAAAGCTTTTTTCCCTTGTGACTGTTTTGCTAATCGCAGGGAAAAGAATCCATTTGCCAGATCAATGCATGATTTGTATTTCTTAATTTGGAGCATTTTCAGTGCTCCTTGGGGATTTATCAAACTCGCTCTATTGGCTATTGTTCGTCGATTGAGAGCCTTGAAGTTGATTACTGGTCTCCAGCCTCCTCCTGCCGACTCTGGCTTCTTAACTGCTTGGATGGGGCTGTTAGTGATCGGATTCAATTCCACTCAAATAATCCCCAAAGCTTCCAATTCTTTTACTATTTTATCCATTTCCTCAACCGCTCCAGGGTTCAAGGGATATTGTCGCACCGGTGGATGTACTCCTCCTTCGATGACATGAATGTATTTAGCCCCCAAATCTCCACAATCATTTTTAAATTGTGCTGCTTTAGCTTCGGAGATGATTTCCCTCAATTTTTCTTTCCCTGCTTGAGAGAAATCACTTTCTTCAATCTTTTCTTCTGTGACAGCTGGTACATTCACTTCTTTGTACCAGCTTACCGGATTCTTTCCAATTGGAGTTATATCCATTCGTACAACTCTTGCTTGTAATTTTTTTCACTCGTTATCTTATTAGAGTTCAAAGCCTTTTGGGCCGATGCAATTCTCTCAAATCCTTGACTGTTATCAAATTAAAGGGGCCTTTTATCCAAACTACCCCTTTCCATATTCCAAATGGTCTTTTCTCCGTTGCCGCATTTGCATACTGGATCAGTAGGTATCCTTTGGTCTCAAGGCTTCTGCGGGTCATGGACACCTCTGCTCCCGTGTCCACCAGGTACGGTTCTCCATCCACATCAGTGTAGATATTGTCGCCCTCCCAGTAGGCATGGTCTAGCGTGACCCACGCCTCCGAAGCCATTACTTCTTCTGCACTCCAGCCGCCGCTGAGGCTTGGCGGACTTCCTGGAGGGCTTTCCTTTGTTCTGGAGTTAATTTGTCATACTCCTCTTTAGGGAGATAGCCACCACTACGAGGTGCAGGTGTAGGTCGCGATTGTGGTGGTGGAGGTGGTGGACTTCTCGGCCGAGAGCTCCACTGTCCAACTGGAGGCCTTTGATTATTCCTCTGTGGTGTTTGATGTGGCTGAGGAGGTGATGGTTTTGGCACTGAATTTCTTTTCTCCACTCCCACCGGTTTTTGTCCTGATCTCGGTGTGCTCTCCTTCTTTCTCTTTTCTTCATAGAACTGCTGCTCCAAATCCCAGCTCTTCACCACCGCGTCCATTTGTGGGACTGTAGTGCCGTCTATGGGCATTTTCACAAAGGTTTTCTCCCCTCTTCTTCCTTTAGTGACCTCTCTCAGTGCCCTAACATAGCGTTGTGGCAAAATCGTCTGTTTTAGCCCATGCCACACTTGAACTAATGTTTGACCTTTGTCTAGTCCAGCTTTAGCTCGAGCAATATGGGAATCTTCATCATTGGGATCTTCCAACACTAACCTGGCATAATGGTTTCGTGCTGGTTCACCCCGACTGATGGGTTGACTGGTAACTTGGGCCAGCCACATAGATTTACCCTCCTCGCTGTTAGAAGCTCTGTCAATAAGGGGCCACACTTCTTTCAAATAGTCCTTTAGGTCTTCATTTGGTTCTTTCTCTCTCACCAGCATCTTTACTTTCTTGAATTCACGGAAATCCCTGCCGTCTGCTTGAATTTCAGCTTGAATTGCTGGCAGACTTTGCTCTCTAGATCCAGCAGGAAAGTCCTGATTTGGGAGGCTCGCTTGTAATCCTGACGATGGTGGAATTGTTTCTCCCTCATCATCCAGATTTTCTTCATTGGTTTCTTTCAACACTTGCCGTGACCAGCGTAAAGCTGCTGTTTTTAATTTTCTCAACATCACATCATGGGCAACGCCTAAATAGGCGACTCTGAAGTTATTTGTTAACTCTTTACAGGCAGTCAGTGTAGGATAGAAGGGCCACATTAGTATATTAGCCCACTCTCCAACAGTAGCTGTTACCTCGAGAGTTTTCTTTTCATCTTGTCGCTCAATCCACTCTTCTGGGATGTCATACCCAGTTTGTCCAACTTCTGGAGCATAGGTTTGTCGCTTATCTCGGGGTCTCCACTGGGTTGACCCTGACATCTCTTGCAATTCTCTCTGAGGCTACATGCACATTATACACCCCAACTTCTTTCTTTCATCCTCTGTAGCGTCCAGTTCGTAGTTCTGGGCATGAGACTTCTCTTTCCCCTACCACAGATAGCGGTTCATCCTCTTCCGAGTCTTGTGGATTGATCTCCTCTTCAGACTCTCTTTTTTGGTCCTCATCCATATCAGATTCATGGGAAGGACATGGGTCTTGTGGTTGTGGGTCCCCGTTTTGTTCTGACTTTCGGGGTGACCCGGTTGCTTCGGTATTTCCGACAGGTAGAGGAATGAATATAGGATCCTCTTCTCCATTATCAGGTGGAGGAGCCTGGAAAGGCTCTCTCATCCGAGATTGGGTGCCTGTGGGGTGTATGATAGTCTGGAGCCCACTTGTAACTCGTTTTAATGTTGGTCGTGGGGTTTTAATCCTTAATTGCTGCACTCCCACAGCATGAACTGATCTTTTATCACTTGTCGCCGTGGGGATGGACTGCATCACTAGTGGGGGACTAGTTGCCACTCCACTTGCTCCAACTGCACCCTTCCTTGGACCTGCTCTATTTGGTCCTAGGTTCACAGCTTCAAGTGCCTTTCTCACTCGATCTTGTTCCTGCTCATTGCTAGTGACCACCACAATTTCTCTCATTGATCCCCATACTCCTGGGGTACGCATGTGTAGGTTCACAGCTGCCATGGCAACCTTTTCTGCCTCTTCCCATGTCATATGTCCAGATCGTAATCCGTCCACACATATCACTACCCGCCGATGCTGGCGTTCTTTGGCCAAATCAATAGCTGTTCCCAGAGTTTTCAGCATTTCCTCCATGTATTCGATTTAATTTTCTCTCCCTGGGTAGCTTTCAAAGGGCACATGTATGAGTGCATGATAAGTAGTTTGTGGTGCGCTTGTTATCACCATCGATTTTCTGTCCAGACCTTTCCCTTTTATACTCTTAAGCTCTTCTTGGTATTGTCTGCCTGCCCGCTCCTTGAGCTTTGCTCGGAATTTTCGGTTAGCATTTTTCAGTCTGGGATTTGTGAAGACAATGACACTATCTCCATCTATATCCCAAGGACTGCCAAAATAATGATATGCCCGTCTTCCATCTTGAGTCACCATTTTTTTAGTTCCTTAGGGCATAGGATTCAAGTCCTCCATGTAGTCAGATTCAATGTATACATGGTGGGTTTTTGCTTTAGATTTCTAAAGATCTCCTGCGAACGCCCTTCCTCTTTAATATGGTAACTCGGTCCGGCAACACATTCTTCAGCTTTAAGCTGTCCCAAGCTTCTGGGCCCACATTCCGGCGATTGATGGAATATCTGTCCAGATACTCCCTGAAGGCTTCTTCGTCTTTTATCCTGCTCAACCAGGCGTTCTGTCTGTTTTTTAACTGTTGAGGTTGTTCCTCTCACACTTCCCAAGGGCAAATTTTGCCACACTGGGTCAAAGCTTGTGTGGAGCTGGTCCGGGCTTTTATATTCTTGACCACTTCCCCCGAGGATTAGGACCTCCCGGGGATATCAATTCATCTTCACTTCCCTCTGGTTTGTTTTCCTCATCACTTTGTTCGGATTCAGCCTGGAAATCTATCTTGCCCTCGTCTTCATTATCAAGGATCTGACTTCCACTCATATCTTCCATTATAGGATATTGTTCCTTAAGCATTCTTCCTAACCCTCTTAGCCGTTCTGCCATGGACTTAAACTCAGCATATACGGACGCTGATTTTGCTTTAACATCAACCAGGACCGTCTCTACTCCCAACAACCCAGCTGTCATTTTTACTACGGAGTCATAACTTTTCTCAGGACTTATTAAGGTGGTGATTTGTCCTCTTTTCCATTCTTCTCCGAGAAGTTTGCACCACCATTCAAGCCACTCTCTGGTCCCCATTTTGTCCTTTGGGACTGGTGGGCTCCCCAAAACAGCCAGGATCTGCCCCTCCTTATGCTTACCTGGATAATATATCCCTAATGTGTGTATAGTTCCTGCCATAGCTTCTTTGAAACATTCTTCATCAGTTTCCACACTTTGATCTATGACATATTTTTGAACTGTTTCTGCCCAAGTATCATATCCTCGTCCATACAATACCATTCTGTGTGGCCGAAATTCCACTTCTTTTCCCCCTTCATGTTCGGATTCAGGGTTTGCTACGGGTCCTGACTCTTCTTCAGCCATATTTTCACTGCTTATTTTTAATACTAACCTTACTGTTTCGTAATAATTGGCCTCCTTTTATTCTCTTGGTTGCTGAGATTGTCGATTCCACCACTGTCGTCTCCTTGACTTCAGCTATGGTCCTTGTCGTCTCGAGTCGTCTGCCCCTTAAAGCCTCTCTTAGCGCTTTGAGTCAGGGATAAGTGACAGACTACTTGGCTATTCAGCGCTAATTCCAGAGGTTAATTCCAAATCAGCTGCTCCTTTTCCCGCTTCTCCCCTCAGGAACCTCACGGGTTGATGATCCCATTCTCTCTTGTAGATCACTATTTTGCACGGTATACTCTCATACCTGCTCTCTTGACGATCCAATCCAGCAGGCTCCCTCGCCTGCTTCTCTTCCTCATCGTTTCGTGACGATCCAGCAGGCTATCCCCGTCTGCTTCTCGTCCCAGTCCAGACAATCCAGCAGTGACACGTCTGCTTCTCGTCCTTGATCCCAGCTCCCTGGGATACTTACTCCTGTTGTCTTTACTTCATCCTTCTGGTGGTCGCCTCCAATTTTCATACCTCTGGAGGACAGATATGTTTCAAGCCGTTACTGGACCTATACAGGCCATCAGCCGACACTCTCCACAACACTGTCTCCTTTGGTGATCTATTCAGAGGTTTTCCACCTACCCAATGGCAAAGACTCTCCTTTGGCCAGGATTCTTCCTCGGACCCGACTACACTTCGTCAGGTCCCTGTTCGGGCGCGTGTCAGATCCCGCTTTTTTTAGATACACGGCACACGCTCACCCTCCGATGAGTGTGTTTGTGTACAAAACCAGCTCTCTGTCTCTGGGGTCCGACCTTTGTGTCTCCACGGGTATTACCCGGCAGGGCTGCACAAAGGCTGTTCAAGCTGGTGGCGAGGAGATTCGTCTAGCCGCTCACTGCCTCCATCCGGACGTCCACCCCGCTGACGCTGATCTCGCACCCCGGTCGAATAGCCTTCTCTGGAACCAGGATACGAACTGGCCACGCCCGTTAACGGCAGCTCTCCTCTTATGGATCAGGGCTCTTGGAATGTTGCTAGATTTTGAATTTAGTGACTCACAGCGAGTCCCCAGGATGTGTTATTTTCATAAAAAAAAACAGACTAACCTTTTAGAGCCTTTTGATGTTGTACACCCAATAAACTTTAACTTTTACACCTTAAGAAGCATTAATAATCCAATGTCCGAGCCTTAACACTTTAACTGCATTCTTGGAAATTTATTGCAGGTTTTGCAAGTGCCGACAACATAATCAAAATAGGTTATATGGCGATAATTTCACAACAGTAATTCAAGTATAATTAGAATAATGATTGGCAGAGATTTTTGTTTTTAATTCAATAATTCTGACTGATCTTACTTTGACTGGGACTGGATTGACTTCTTAACAATTTTTCTAGGAGTGATGGAAGAAGGTTTTGAGGTTGGGGTCCCCAGCTCGATGAATTTGTTTTCCTCTTCATCAGCTGTTAATCGTTAGCTGACCACGATCCTTGTGTGATGTTGTAATCCTTCAGGAAGTTAATCCACATAAGAGTTTATTCCTTCTTCAATCAACCAAAAGTTGATCTAATCCATTCTGGTATGCTGTGATGTTCCTTGAGAGAGAAATCATTGAACATTCCCCACTCAGACTTAAGGCCAGTGATTATTCTCCAATGTTCTGCTACTCCGTGACTGGACAGCCTGAGTGGGAGTTGAAAACTCTCTCGAATGATCTTTATGGCTCCAATCCTCTCACTCCACGATTCCAATTGCTGCTCACAAGATGGTCAAGTCTTGTGATTTCCTCGTAGCAGGGGAGAAGTGGCAACAGCACCTCTCCCTGGAAGAATAACCTCGTTTCCTGGTGTTTCACAGTTTATATATGTGCTTGACTCTTGTTGTCTTCAGATGATCTTGGTTACCATGGGGACGCTGTTGACTCAAAACCTCCTCCCTTCTCCTTCCACTTACTGGAAATTTCTGCAACTCCTTACCAGTAACTTATTGCTTTGATCAGTTGTTTAACATCAGCTCTTCTTGCCCTGCTTGCGACATCATCTTCACTTCCTTTTTTTTCTCTGACCCTGCACTCTTTCTGAAAAACAACTCATATAATCATTAATTTCACTTATTTGTAACATACTTTTTCTAATCAACTCTTAATTTTAATACATTAATACTTCATTTGTTATTTGTAACATACTTTTTCTAATCAACTCTTAATTTTAACACATTAATACTTCATTTGATCATACTTGTCATGTTAGAATCATTCTTAGACATATTCCATCGTCTTCACCACTGAGTTCATTCCATGGGCCTCCCCATTTGCAATGGAAAAGTCCGGTATGACCTCATTTACTCCTGTAAGGTACCAAACACTGTGCAGTTTAATCCAACAGCATGTATATTAATTCCATGGCTCGTATTATATTCCAAGATGAAAACAAGCTGAAAGCAAGCTTAAAGTCATCTTTCCTGACATATGTTAAACAAAGTTCCAGACATTTCTGCAAAAACTGCAAGTTTATTAAGTGTGTTTCAGGTCACAAAACAGGCAAAATTTAAGAATTCGACAGTAGGTACTGCATCAGACCTTCTCTTACATCTCTGCCCTCCTCCTCTGCCCCCTGTGCCACTGCCACCACGGGCTCAACTGCTGCTGCAGGTGTGTTCCACTCCATATCATAGGTCTCTCCGTGATTTTCACACAAGTTGTGTAAAGCACAGCAAGTCATCACCATTGATTTTGTCAGACTGAGATCACAGTCATTCCTTTTCAGGAGGCAACGCCATCTTCCTTTCAGCCTGCCAAAAGCATTCTCTACAACCACCCGTGCTCTACTGAATTTTCTGTTGAAAGATTGTTGTTCTGCTGTAAGCTGTCCAGTGTCGTGGAATGGTTTCAGGAGCCAGTTCTGTAAAGGATATGCTGAATCTCCCAGGATGTAGTAGCCAGCAGTCACCCCACCGATGTTTCTGGTGTGAGATCGGAAGCAGTTTCCTTCGGTGGCTAACTCCCACAGTGTGGACAGTCTCAGGACCCTGGCATCATGCAAACTCCTTGGCAGTCCAGCGAAGACATTCCAAAAAAGCCCCTTTCCAGCAACAACACCCTGAAGTATGATTGAGTGCCACCCTTTACGATTAAAAAAATGACAGTGATACTCCTGAGGTGCAATGATTGATATGTGTGATCCATCGATAGCACCAACACACTGCGGGAGTCCCCACCTGTTCTCAAAGTAGAGAGCCATTTCTTTCAATTTGTCCTCCCCTGGGAAACGGATTTCTTCTGGCACCAACAAACTCTCTGCTGCATCACAAAATTCCTGCACACACCGACACACAGTTGTGACGCTGACACCAAAAAGATGTGCAATGGTCCGATATTCAGACCCAGTGGCAAGCTTCCACAGTGCAATAGCCACTCGCTTCTTCAGGGGCACACATCTACGGAAGGTCGTGTCTTGTCGCTCTATAACTGGCTGCAGTTTGTTACACAGGAAGGTCAGCGTTTTTTCTGACATCCTGAAATTATCCAACCACTGCCTGTGGGTGAAGTTTGGAACAATAACATCCCACCATTCAGATGCTCGGTTCAACCTCCAGACAGACCATTCTCGGCGGGGGCGCATTGACAACAGAACCATCTGAAACAAACACACAGCACACATATTTTAATGTATTAAATTAAAAAAGGATATTTTTTCCACGTTACATTTGTCAAGGAGCTGTAAATTAATCGTGAGGAGAGAAAAAAAGAATACTCAGAATTTGATTTTATTTTTTATTTTTTTGATTGATTTTATTAATTATTTTATTTTTATTTATCCATTAACTATAAATTAAAATCTATATCTATATTGTAAATCAGACACATTTACACCAGTTCGAGTTCAGTGGCGATGTCAATTAATGATGGTTAAAGTCGAACCAACGTTTTTGTGCATGAACATCGGTAAATAATGCAGACTGCTTTTGGCACCTTTAGCAGCACAGTGCTCCGTCACGTAGCGAAGTGCAGGTAAAGGTGTCAAAGGTGGCGCAAATACAGAATCGGAAGTAATGCTTTATTTTATTTTGAATGTCATAATTTGAAATTAATAGCGACAGCCTGTACTCATTACAACATTGTACACCCGACTTATTTATGAGCTCCGTAGCAAGCTAGCGACACCTACAAAAACTTACCCTCATGCGTCGTCTCCTGGCAGCTCTTATCCTCTCGTCTTCTTCTTCATATCGTTGGATGACTTCTAACACTCTCCTGTACGTTTCTAAAGTTCGTCGTCTCGAAGCCTGTAGCCTTCGTTGAATAATCCACAGAACTAAGATTAAACACACAACCAACTCGCTGTCCTCCATTGTTAATGTGTTTATGTCGCGTACAAACGACGTCACAGCGGTTTCATGCAGCCGACCACGCCCAAGTCGGGGTGTAGTGGAAAAGCACGCACTTGGAACCAGACCGAGTAGAGCCGAGTAGAGCCGAGTAGTGCTGGAGCTTTGTAGTGGAAAAGTGGCTTAACTGTCAGAACGCTCGTAGCACGGGCCGAGAGGGAGGATTAGCAGCAATCTTCCACTCCAGCTTATTAATTAATCAAAGACCCAGACAGAGCTTTAATTCATTTGAAAGCTTGACTCTTAGTCTTGTCCATCCAAATTGGAAGTCTCAAAAACCAGTTTTATTTGTTATTATCTATTGTCCACCTGGTCGTTACTGTGAGTTTCTTTGTGATTTTTCTGACCTTTTGTCTGACTTAGTGCTTAGCTCAGATAAGATAATTATAGTGGGCGATTTTAACATCCACACAGATGCTGAGAATGACAGCCTCAACACTGCATTTAATCTATTATTAGACTCAGTTGGCTTTGCTCAAAATGTAAATGAGCCCACCCACCATTTTAACCATACTTTAGATGTTGTTCTGACATATGGCATAGAAATTGAAGACTTAACAGTATTCCCTGAAAACCCCCTGTTGTCTGATCATTTCTTGATAACATTTACATTTACTTTAATAGACTACCCAGCAGTGGGGAATAAGTTTCATTACAGTAGAAGTCTTTCTGAAAGCGCTGTAACTAGGTTTAAGGATATGATTCCTTCTTTATGTTCTTCAATGCCATATACCAACACAGTGCAGAGTAGCTACCTAAACTCTCTACAACAACGGAGACCCCGGACTGTTGAACAACTGAAGTCATACATCAAGCAAGAATGGGAAAGAATTCCACCTACAAAGCTTCAACAATTAGTGTCCTCAGTTCCCAAACGCTTATTGAGTGTTGTTAGAAGGAAAGGTGATGTAACCACTGTCCCAGCTTTTTTGAAACATGTTGCAGGCATCCATTTCAAAATGAGCAAATATTTGCACAAAAACAATAAAGTTTATCAGTTTGAACATTAAATATCTTGTCTTTGTGGTGTATTCAATTGAATATAGGTTGAAGAGGATTTGAAAATCATGGTATTCTGTTTTATTTACATTTTACACAACGTCCCAACTTCACTGGAATTGGGGTTGTAAAATGTGACATGAAATAAAGAATCCACTATGGTTTTGATGAGGGCCTGTGGGAATACCTGGAACAAAGACCTGCCCGCCCCGGCTGCTTTGACTGAAGGACAAAAGCCTCCACTGCATTGAAGGACAAGCACACAGGCAGAAAGATCTGAACTGGGTCAGGAGCCAAGTTCATTGCAATCAATGTGACTGCTCCATTTCTGTAACTGTGAAAGAAAATAACACAAAACAATCAAACAGAGCTGAAAGCCATCATGCCATTCATTCATTCATTAAATGCTGATTGTCCTCCTGCTCACAGTTGAAGCAGACCAAGCAGCTCAGCTCACACTGTCTTAGCCTATAAGTAAATAGTCATTATTTGGAAGACAGGTAACACACACATATGACAACAGTGACAAGATGGCGGCAGCGTGTACCGGAAGTTGTCTACCTTCTCTGCGTTTTCTGTTTTTTATTGCTGTACTGTCATTTATTCTGTGTGAAAGCATCACTGGATTGCTTGTGTATGATTGCCAGCCTCTCATTGATCTCAAACTCTCTCACGAGCTGGTTTTAAGTAACAATTTTGGGGACCAAACATCCAGACTCCCCATCCCTTGAGCTCTGTACATGCTTACCTGCTGCGCTCACCTGTCTTCACGCGGAGGAAGTGACCCAGAAAGCGCGGTAAATGCGGAGGTGTCCTTGTGAAAATTAAGGCTCACTGGAGGTCCAACTGTGGAAGTGTCCCTCTCTTCGGTACTCCTGGATTCCCAGTATCTAGAAGATCATATGGATTACGATGGATCCAGCCCATGTTCCCTGCGCATTTGGACACCGGCCTGCATCATCTGTCGCTTGCAGCACTTCAGCTCAAACACCTGGCAAAGCGCCACGGGGTGGATTTTGGAACCCTCTGACCGCTGTATCGCTGCTTCTCGTGGGTCTGTGAAAGTGTGTCTTTACGCCTTGGCCTGTTGAATGCTAGATCGCTAGCTAACAAAAGGTTTTTATTGAAAGACTTCTTTACATTGCGCAAACTGGATACAATGCTGCTCACAGAGACCTGGCTCCAAGTTGGTGAGTCTTCACCTTTCTCCGAGCTTTTACCCCCTGCATGCCTTTACTTTAATACGCCTCGGATGACTGGCAGAGGCGCTGGGCTCGCTACTGTATATAAAGAAAGCTACACCTGTCGGCAGGTCTTGCAGTCCTATTTTTCCCGCAGGTTGACCCCGGCAGAGCGGACCTATGATGTCGGCAATCGGAAACTCGTAGCGGTGAAAGAGGCTCTTGAGGAGTGGAGACACCTGTTGGAGGGAGCTGCGGTACCGTTCACGGTTTACATGGACCATCGGAACCTGGAGTACATCCAGACCGCCAAGCGTCTGAACCCCAGGCAAGCCCGCTGGTCACTGTTCTTAGGGCGTTTTGACTTCCAGATCACCTACCGCCCCGGGACCAAGAACCAACGATCTGATGCCCTGTCCCGGGTCCACGAAGAGGAAGTCAAAACCGAGCTGTCAGATCCACCAGATCCTATCATCCCCGAGGCCACTATCGTGGCCACCCTCACCTGGGACATGGAGAAGACTGTCTGGGAGGCACTGGCACGGAACCCCGAAGAACTGACTTTATGTCCCACCAGAGGCCAGAGCTGCAGTCCTGGACTTCTGTCATGGTTCCAAGCTCTCCTGTCACCCAGGGGTGCAAAGAACTGTGGCAGTGGTCCAGCAGCGCTTCTGGTGGGCGTCCATGGAGGCCAACGTCCGGGAGTACGTCCAGGCCTGTACCACCTGTGCCAGGGGCAAGGCTGACCATAAAAAGACCCAGGGACTCCTCCAGCCACTTCCGGTGCCTCATCGCCCCTGGTCACACATCGGCCTGGACTTTGTCACAGGTCTCCCGCCGTCCCAGGGCATGACGACCATCCTCACAATAGTGGACCGATTCTCCAAGGCGGCCCACTTCGTGGCCCTCCCGAAGCTCAAAACAGCCCAGGAGACCGCAGACCTCCTGGTCCACCACGTTGTACGTCTGCATGGGATACCAACTGACACTGTCTCGGATCATGGTCCTCAGTTCTCCTCTCAAGTCTGGAGGAGTTTCTGCAGAGAACTGGGGGCCACCGTGAGCCTCTCGTCCGGGTATCACCCACAGACAAACAGACAGGCAGAGCGGATGAACCAGGAGCTAGAACAGGCCCTCCGCTGCATGATCTCTGCGCACCCGGCAGCCTGGAGTAACCATCTGGCCTGGATCGAGTACGCTCATAACAGCCAAGTGTCCTCTGCTACCGGCCTCTCCCCATTTGAGGTCGGACTCCCTGCTCTGGGACAGCACGGCTCCTATCCCTGAGTCAGAGGCATCCACTTCAACGATGAACTGGCGGCTAGGATCGGGCTGCACCAGAACTGGTGCAGTCGAAAACCGGCGTTTCAACTCCCTAAATGTGGCTTTGCACCGATCCGACCAGGTGAAGGGGACTTTTGGGGAGGTCAGGGCTGTCAGGGGACTAACAATCTGACTGTAGCCCTTAATGAACCTCCTGTAGAAATTTGCAAAACCGAGGAACTGTTGCAGCTTCCTACGGCTTGTCGGTTGGGGCCAATCTCTCACCGCCGCAACCTTGGCCGGATCAGGGGCGACGGAGTTGGAGGAGATTATAAACCCCAAGAAGGACAAAGAAGTGCGGTGGAACTCGCACTTCTCACCCTTCACAAACAGCCGGTTCTCCAACAACCGCTGCAGGACCTGACGTACATGCTTGACATGAGTCTCATGATCCGGGGAGAAGATGAGAATATCGTCCTGATATACAAAGATGAACTGATGCAGGAAGTCCCACAAGACGTCATTTACCAAAGCTTGGAACATCGCAGGGTCGTTAGTGAGGCTGAACGGCATGACCAGGTACTCAAAGTGACCTAACGGGGTGTTAAATGCCGTCTTCCATTTGTCTCCCTTCCGGATCCGAACCAGGTGGTACGCATTTGTAAGATCCAGCTTTGTGAAGATTTTGGCTCCATGCAGGGGCGTGAACACTGAATCCAACAGGGGCAACGGGTATCGGTTGCGAACCGTAATCTTGTTCAGACCTCTGTAATCAATGCATGGACAGAGTCCGCCGTCTTTCTTGCCCACAAAAAAGAAACAAGCACCCATCGGGGAGGTGGAGTTCCGGATCAGCCCGGCAGCTAAAGAGTCCCAGATATAGGTCTCCATTGATTCGCGCTCAGGACGTGAGAGGTTGTACAGCCTGCTGGACGGGTACTCAATGCCCGGGATCAAATCAATGGCACAATCGTACGGACGGTGCGGGGGAAGAGTGAGTGCCAGATCTTTGCTGAAGACGTCAGCAAGATCGTGGTACTCCACCGGCACCCCCGTCAGATTGGGGGGGACTTTAACCTCTTCTTTAGCGGTCAAACCGGGGGGAACCGAGGATCCTAAACACTCCCGGTGGCAGGTTTCGCTCCACTGAGCCACAACCCGAGACAGCCAATCAATCCGGGGATTGTGTTTTACCATCCATGGGAAGCCCAAAATAACGCGGGAGGTAGAAGGAGTTGCATAAAACTCAATCTCCTCCCGATGATTCCCAGACACAACCAGAGTTACTGGCTGTGTCTTGTGTGTGATTAAAGGGAGAAGGGTGCCATCTAGCGCCCGTACCTTCAATGATGAAGGAAGGGCCACTAGAGGGGGCCCTACTTCCTTTGCCCATCTGCTATCCAACAGATTCCCTTCCGACCCCGTCTGCTGGGTTGTGAAGGGTTAAATCCCCACACAGGATCGTGACTGGGATGCGTGTGGAAATGCATGTGTGTCCCACGTGAATGTTATGGCCCACCCTTAGACCAGTCTCTAATGGCGGGCATTGGTGTTTAACCGCTTGGGGCAGTTTTTCTGCAGGTGCTCGTTTGAGCCGCAGACGAAACACTCCCCGCGGGCCAGTCTCCTTTGTCTATTGGCTGATCTCACTTTAGCCCTGCTCGTGTCCATAGCTTCGTCAGCAGGGGAAGCTGTAGCCACACGGAGCGCTGAGGCTGTGGAGCGTGGGGACGGTGTTACCTTTTCGGACCCGGAAGGGAGAGGGACGGCTCGTGCCCGGCCACGCCCTTCATCTCGCTCCTGACGACATTCTTCTAATCGGTTGTCTAATCGTATGACCAGGTTGATAAGCCCGTCTAAATCCCGCGGCTCGTCCTTAGCCACCAGGTCCTCCTTTAAGACTGGAGACAGTCCGTTTATAAAGTCGGCGCAGAGCGCAGTAGCATTCCAGCTGGCTCTCACTGCCGCTATGCGGAAGTCGACTGCATACTCAGCTGCACTCTGACACCCCTGTCTCATAGACAGTAGCACAGTTGAAGCAGTCTCGCCTCTATTAGGGTGATCGAACACTTGTTTGAACTCCCTCACAAACCCAGTATATGTTGTTAGGAGCCGTGAATTCTGCTCCCAGAGCGCCGTAGCCCAGGCGTGTGCCTCACCTCGAAGCAAATTAATAACATAAGCCACCCAGCTGGAGTCCGACGCGTACATGACGGGACGCTGTGCAAAGACGAGCGAACACTGCATCAGGAAGTCTGCGCACGTCTCAGGGGACAGTGGGGGGGTTCGCTGAACGACCACTGGAACGTCTATATTCGGTCCAGGTCAGGTCAGCAGGAGGAGGAGCTGCAGCCGCGCCCCCGTGTGCGCGCTTCCACCTGCGCGGTGAGAGCCTCCATCCTACGACTGAGTATGACGTTCTGCTCGGTCACTAAGTCCAACCGAGTAGTGAAGGCGGTTAGGATTTGCTGCAACTCACCTAACACGCCTCCTGCTGGCGCCTGTGCACCTTGCTCTTCCATTGGTTGTTCACGCGATGGTTGACGCCCCTCGGAATCCATGACGCTGGCCGAGATATCCTGTTGGGAAAGTGTAGTGACACGGACCCACAACAGGGGGCATAAAAGGAGACGGGGACTAGAAAGAGAGAGCATATCTCACCCATATTGGCCTCTCTTCATTGGCTTCCTGTTAATTCTAGAATAGAATTTAAAATTCTTCTTCTTACTTATAAGGTTTTGAATAATCAGGTCCCATCTTATCTTAGGGACCTCGTAGTACCATATCACCCCAATAGAGCGCTTCGCTCTCAGACTGCAGGCTTACTTGTAGTTCCTAGGGTTTGTAAGAGTAGAATGGGAGGCAGAGCCTTCAGCTTTCAGGCTCCTCTCCTGTGGAACCAGCTCCCAATTTAGATCAGGGAGATAGACACCCTCTCTACTTTTAAGATTAGGCTTAAAACTTTCCTTTTTGCTAAGGCTTATAGTTAGGGCTGGATCAGGTGACCCTGAACCATCCCTTAGTTATGCTGCTATAGACGTAGACTGCTGGGGGGTTCCCATGATGCACTGTTTCTTTCTCTTTTTGCTCTGTATGCACCACTCTGCATTTAATCATTAGTGATCGATCTCTGCTCCCCTCCACAGCATGTCTTTTTCCTGGTTCTCTCCCTCAGCCCCAACCAGTCCCAGCAGAAGACTGCCTCTCCCTGAGCCTGGTTCTGCTGGAGGTTTCTTCCTGTTAAAAGGGAGTTTTTCCTTCCCACTGTAGCCAAGTGCTTGCTCACAGGGGGTCGTTTTGACCGTTGGGGTTTTACATAATTATTGTATGGCCTTGCCTTACAATATAAAGCGCCTTGGGGCAACTGTTTGTTGTGATTTGGCGCTATATAAAAAAAAAAAAAATTGATTGAAATTGATTGATAAATGAATGGACAATGGATGAGCCAAAAGATAACAATTTACTGTTGTGAATGTGCACAACGGAATACAGACAATCACAGATTTAGAATTCAATTCAATTCAATCAATTTTTTTATATAGCGCCAAATCACAACAAACAGTTGCCCCAAGGCGCTTTATATTGTAAGGCAAGGCCATACAATAATTATGTAAAACCCCAACGGTCAAAACGACCCCCTGTGAGCAAGCACTTGGCTACAGTGGGAAGGAAAAACTCCCTTTTAACAGGAAGAAACCTCCAGCAGAACCAGGCTCAGGGAGGGGCAGTCTTCTGCTGGGACTGGTTGGGGCTGAGGGAGAGAACCAGGAAAAAGACATGTTGTGGAGGGGAGCAGAGATCGATCACTAATGATTAAATGCAGAGTGGTGCATACAGAGCAAAAAGAGAAAGAAACAGTGCATCATGGGAACCCCCCAGCAGTCTACGTCTATAGCAGCATAACTAAGGGATGGTTCAGGGTCACCTGATCCAGCCCTAACTATAAGCTTTAGCAAAAAGGAAAGTTTTAAGCCTAATCTTAAAAGTAGAGAGGGTGTCTGTCTCCCTGATCTGAATTGGGAGCTGGTTCCACAGGAGAGGAGCCTGAAAGCTGAAGGCTCTGCCTCCCATTCTACTCTTACAAACCCTAGGAACTACAAGTAAGCCTGCAGTCTGAGAGCGAAGCGCTCTATTGGGGTGATATGGTACTACGAGGTCCCTAAGATAAGATGGGACCTGATTATTCAAAACCTTATAAGTAAGAAGAAGAATTTTAAATTCTATTCTAGAATTAACAGGAAGCCAATGAAGAGAGGCCAATATGGGTGAGATATGCTCTCTCCTTCTAGTCCCCGTCAGTACTCTAGCTGCAGCATTTTGAATTAACTGAAGGCTTTTTAGGGAACTTTTAGGACAACCTGATAATAATGAATTACAATAGTCCAGCCTAGAGGAAATAAATGCATGAATTAGTTTTTCAGCATCACTCTGAGACAAGACCTTTCTGATTTTAGAGATATTGCGTAAATGCAAAAAGGCAGTCCTACATATTTGTTTAATATGCGCTTTGAATGACATATCCTGATCAAAAATGACTCCAGGATTTCTCACAGTATTACTAGAGGTCAGGGTAATGCCATCCAGAGTAAGGATCTGGTTAGACACCATGTTTCTAAGATTTGTGGGGCCAAGTACAATAACTTCAGTTTTATCTGAGTTTAAAAGCAGGAAATTAGAGGTCATCCATGTCTTTATGTCTGTAAGACAATCCTGCAGTTTAGCTAATTGGTGTGTGTCCTCTGGCTTCATGGATAGATAAAGCTGGGTATCATCTGCGTAACAATGAAAATTTAAGCAATACCGTCTAATAATACTGCCTAAGGGAAGCATGTATAAAGTGAATAAAATTGGTCCTAGCACAGAACCTTGTGGAACTCCATAATTAACCTTAGTCTGTGAAGAAGATTCCCCATTTACATGAACAAATTGTAATCTATTAGACAAATATGATTCAAACCACCGCAGCGCAGTGCCTTTAATACCTATGGCATGCTCTAATCTCTGTAATAAAATTTTATGGTCAACAGTATCAAAAGCAGCACTGAGGTCTAACAGAACAAGCACAGAGATGAGTCCACTGTCCGAGGCCATAAGAAGATCATTTGTAACCTTCACTAATGCTGTTTCTGTACTATGATGAATTCTAAAACCTGACTGAAACTCTTCAAATAGACCATTCCTCTGCAGATGATCAGTTAGCTGTTTTACAACTACCCTTTCAAGAATTTTTGAGAGAAAAGGAAGGTTGGAGATTGGCCTATAATTAGCTAAGATAGCTGGGTCAAGTGATGGCTTTTTAAGTAATGGTTTAATTACTGCCACCTTAAAAGCCTGTGGTACATAGCCAACTAACAAAGATAGATTGATCATATTTAAGATCGAAGCATTAAATAATGGTAGGGCTTCCTTGAGCAGCCTGGTAGGAATGGGGTCTAATAAACATGTTGATGGTTTGGATGAAGTAACTAATGAGAATAACTCAGACAGAACAATCGGAGAGAAAGAGTCTAACCAAATACCGGCATCACTGAAAGCAGCCAAAGATAACGATACGTCTTTGGGATGGTTATGAGTAATTTTATCTCTAATAGTTAAAATTTTGTTAGCAAAGAAAGTCATGAAGTCATTACTAGTTAAAGTTAATGGAATACTCAGCTCAATAGAGCTCTGACTCTTTGTCAGCCTGGCTACAGTGCTGAAAAGAAACCTGGGGTTGTTCTTATTTTCTTCAATTAGTGATGAGTAGAAAGATGTCCTAGCTTTACGGAGGGCTTTTTTATAGAGCAACAGACTCTTTTTCCAGGCTAAGTGAAGATCTTCTAAATTAGTGAGACGCCATTTCCTCTCCAACTTACGGGTTATCTGCTTTAAGCTACGAGTTTGTGAGTTATACCACGGAGTCAGACACTTCTGATTTAAAGCTCTCTTTTTCAGAGGAGCTACAGCATCCAAAGTTGTCTTCAATGAGGATGTAAAACTATTGACGAGATACTCTAACTCCCTTACAGAGTTTAGGTAGCTACTCTGCACTGTGTTGGTATATGGCATTAGAGAACATAAAGAAGGAATCATATCCTTAAACCTAGTTACAGCGCTTTCTGAAAGACTTCTAGTGTAATGAAACTTATTCCCCACTGCTGTGTAGTCCATCAGAGTAAATGTAAATGTTATTAAGAAATGATCAGACAGAAGGGAGTTTTCAGGGAATACTGTTAAGTCTTCTATTTCCATACCATAAGTCAGAACAAGATCTAAGATATGATTAAAGTGGTGGGTGGACTCATTTACTTTTTGAGCAAAGCCAATAGAGTCTAATAATAGATTAAATGCAGTGTTGAGGCTGTCATTCTCAGCATCTGTGTGGATGTTAAAATCGCCCACTATAATTATCTTATCTGAGCTAAGCACTAAGTCAGACAAAAGGTCTGAAAATTCACAGAGAAACTCACAGTAACGACCAGGTGGACGATAGATAATAACAAATAAAACTGGTTTTTGGGACTTCCAATTTGGATGGACAAGACTAAGAGACAAGCTTTCAAATGAATTAAAGCTCTGTCTGGGTTTTGGATTAATTAATAAGCTGGAATGGAAGATTGCTGCTAATCCTCCTCCTCGGCCCGTGCTACGAGCATTCTGACAGTTAGTGTGACTCGGGGGTGTTGACTCATTTAAACTAACATATTCATCCTGCTGTAACCAGGTTTCTGTAAGGCAGAATAAATCAATATGTTGATCAATTATTATATCATTTACCAACAGGGACTTAGAAGAGAGAGTTTAATAGACCACATTTAACTGTTTTAGTCTGTGGTGCAGTTGAAGGTGCTATATTATTTTTTCTTTTTGAATTTTTATGCTTAAATAGATTTTTGCTGGTTATTGGTAGTCTGGGAGCAGGCACCGTCTCTACGGGGATGGGGTAATGAGGGGATGGCAGGGGGAGAGAAGCTGCAGAGAGGTGTGTAAGACTACAACTCTGCTTCCTGGTCCCAATCCTGGATAGTCACGGTTTGGAGGATTTAAGAAAATTGGCCAGATTTCTAGAAATGAGAGCTGCTCCATCCAAAGTGGGATGGATGCCGTCTCTCCTAACAAGACCAGGTTTTCCCCAGAAGCTTTGCCAATTATCTATGAAGCCCACCTCATTTTTTGAATCCAGTCAATATACAAAGGTGACGTGTGGGTAGGCTCGAGGATAGAAGATGTCTGTCCAGAGAAGAGCCAGGTCCCACATGATTTCCACTGCCGACGGATCTGGAGCACACTGGAGCCGCCAAGTCCTGAATCCCCAGGTGGCCACTGTCTCCAGCTGTCAGACCTGGTACTGCTGGCAGGAAGCAGAAACAGTTTATGGCGGGTGAGTGTGCACCCAGCAAAACAGTCAGCAAACAGTTCAGTTCCTTTTTGTGGGAAAATCTCCACCTCCAACACAGGAACAATAAACCTGCAGCGCCTGAGTGACTACTTATCCAATTGGGTGTGAGGAGCGAAGAGCGTCGTCTCCTCCACAATCCACAAACCCAGCTTCCAGCTGCGGATAGTCAACAGGTACGCCTGCAAAATATTCAGAGACAAATGTGTGCGTTCGGCACCAAAAATGGCTGAGGGTTTTACCTGACGGGTAGAATGATATCTCGGTAGGGAGGTGGAGTTGCTGCCCGGCTTTTATTGTAGATGGTGAAGTGGTGCTGATGAGTGACAGCTGGTGATGAGGTGGTGATGAGTGACAGCTGTCACTCCCGGCTGCTCCTGCGAAGGCGGCTGCGCCCTCTCATGCCTGAAGCCCGCACTTCAGGCAAGGCGCCCTCTGGTGGTGGGCCAGCAGTACCTCCTCTTCAGCGGCCCATACAACATCGTGCAAGTAATATCGCTGTGCCCTCGGCCAGCCTTTGTGAAGATTTTCTCTCTTATTTCAGAGATAAAATCTCTGATCTTTGATCATCTCCTGTATCTGAGGTGGAGTCAGCAGATCCATCCATGTGTCATGCTGTTTTTGATTGTTTTAATCCTGTATCTACTTGTGAGCTGACTAAAAGTGTTAATCAGCTTAAGTCTTCTTCCTGCACTTTGGACATTTTTCCAGGTCATTTGTTTAAAGATGTTTTTCAGTGTATTGGTCCATACATTGCTGAACTTGTGAACGCAATAAGTAATGCCCCAGACCCACTTCCAGTTGTTTGATCTTGCTGAAATTTTGCATGTGCAATTATTTATATCTCTATGGATTAAGTGGCAAATTACAGCTCTGAACTAATTGTGGTTTCTGATTTACAGGTGCTTGAATGGAGTCAAGTGTGAAATGGAGCCTGTAGAGTGTCGAGCAGTGATCTGGTTTTTGTATTTGAAAGGACGCACACCACGGGAGACTTTTGATGAAATGAAAGTAACTTATGGTGATAATGCCCCATCATATGACCTTGTAAAACGCTGGCATCGTGAATGCAAACATGGTCGGAACTCTGTGGAAACAGCTCCCAGATCTGGTCGCCCCCCCTTCTGCCATTGATGAGGCATCTGTCCGTCAAGTTGAGGCTGCCATTTTGGAAGATCGACACATAACTATTCGCCAAATAGCCCAAGAGGTCAAGATTAGTACAGGGTCTGTGGAAACTATCATTCATGACCATTTGCATATGCATAAGGTGTCTGCCAGATGGATTCCCAGGTTGCTCACACCTTTCCAGAAGCAAGAATGCGTCAAGTGCTCAAGGATGAATTTCGAGATGTGCCAAGAAGATGAGTCAAAGTTTTTCAAAAGACTGATTACACAGGATGAAACCTGGGTCCATCACTATGATCCAGAGACCAAAGCCCAGTCAATGCAGTGGAAGCACCTTGACTCACCTCCTCCAAAGAAGGCAAGGGTGCAGCCCTCCGTTGGCAAGGTCATGCTCACAGTCTTCTGGGACCAGGACGGAGTAGTGATGACAGATTTCCTGGCAAAGGGTACCACAATTACAGGAGCCTATTATGCTTCACTTTTGAGGAAATTAAGAGAAGCTATGAAAATCAAGAGGTGGGGCAAGATCAGCAAAGGCATCCTCCTCCTGCAGGACAACGCTCCAGTCCACAACTCACATGTTGCCAGATCAGAAGCACAGGCGTGCGGCTATGAACTCCTCCCCCATCCCCCCTAGTCTCCTGACCTTGCACCCTCTGACTTTCACTTCTTCCCAGCCATGAAGTTGTTTTTGAAAGGAAAGCGTTTCCCAGATGATGCAGCCTTGATTTCTGAAGTCACGTCGTGGTTGGAGGACCAACCTGGGGTGTTCTACAAAAACGGTCTCCAGAGCTGCATCAAACGATGGGAGAAATGCATAACTCTGGGTGGTTCCTATGTAGAAAAAGACTAATAACTGTGCGAAGTTTCATTGCTCTACTGCTATGGGAAGTGTGTCAGGGGCATTACTTATTGAACGCCCCTCGTATCAAGTGGCTGTTTTCCATCAGCTCTTAAACATGCTGTAGTCCAGCCGCTCATCAAAAAGAGCAATCTTGACCCAAATGTGTTGTCCAGCTATAGACCGATCTCTAAATTGCCATTTGTGTCTAAAGTCTTAGAGAAAGCTGTTTATGACCAATTGCAGGCTTATCTGGATCTTAATGAAATAGGGGAGAAGTTTCAATCTGGTTTTAAATTAAGACACAGCACTGAAACAGCCCTTTTAAAAGTTTTAAATGACCTTCTTTTAACTGTTGATGCTGGGAACTCTGCGGTTCTTCTGCTTTTAGATTTATCTGCAGCCTCTGATACAGTGGACCACAGTGTCCTTGTGACTCACCTCGAGACGTACATAGGTATTAAGGGTTCAGCGCTAAATTGGTTTCGGTCCTATCTTTCCAACACAAGTTTTTCTGTTAATGTAGGACAGTACTCTTCCTCTGTGTCTCCTCTTAAATATGGCATGCCCCAGGGCTCAATTTTAGCACCACTTCTCTTTGCTTTGTACATGATCCCTCTTGGGTCTGTTTTTAAAAGCACAAAGTCTGTTTTCATTGTTTTGCAGATGACATTAAGATTTACCTTCCTGTAATTTCCAGTGATACCCAGGCTGCTGTAAAAATACTACAGGACTGTCTAAATGATGTACAAGTCTGGATGAGAGCTAATTTTCTGAATCTTAATAAAAATAAAACTGAGATTTTAGTGCAAAGTAACCATCTACAAGTACAAGGACAAGACAGTGTTATTGGTCTTCTGTCCACTTTTTGACACCCTTTTGTAAAAAATCTAGGGGTGATAGTTGACCCATTGTTCAGATTTGATAAACACATCAGCTCTGTCATCAGGGCCACCTTCTTCCAGCTGAGGACTCTTTCCAAGATTAAATCTTATTTTACTCGAGTTGATTTTGAAAGAGCCATCCATGCATTTATAACGTCACGTCTGGATTATTGTAACGCTCTCTACGTTGGGATGGACCAGGTTCCCTGCAGACTGTACAGAATGCTGCAGCCCGCCTTTTGACTAAAACGAAGAACCATGAGCACATCACCCCTGTGCTCTACACCTTACACTGGCTCCCTGTCGGCTTTCGTGTTAAATATAAAGTTTTGTTGATTGTTCTTAAGTGTCTGCACTGTATAGGCCTGACTGAGTGATGCACCTGTACACTCCACATGGAGCTTTGAGGTCACCTGACCAGCTTCTCCTGGCTGTTCCTAAAGCCAGGCTTAAATCCAGAGGTGACAGAGCCTTTTCTGTGGCAGTGTCACGACTCTGGAACGATCTTCCGCTGACTGTCAGGTCCTCAGAGTCTGTGGGACAGTTTAAGTCCAGACTGAAAACCCATCTCTTCTCTCTGGCTTTCAACACTGGCTAAGTGGTCTATGCTTTGCTCCTCTATTTTGTTCTGTATTTTTCGATAGATTTTTTTATTCTTTCCTTTGTTAATATTTAACGCTTTTGTACTGCTATTATTGTGAAGCACTTTGGTCAGCTGCAGCTGTGTTTTAAATGATATAAATAAATTTGAATTGCATTTAGCCTCAGCCAACCCTCAAACTTGTGGGATCCTAGAGATGAATCCACCTAGCATGTTCTAGGACTTCCTCGGGACCTCCTCCCAGTTGGACAAGCCTGGAAGACCTAAATAGGGAGATAACCAGGAGCATTTTCACTTGATGCATGAACCACCTCAGCTGGCTCCTCTTGATGTGAAGACATCGCGGCACTACTCAGAGCTCATGACACATCAAAAAATTTCAGCATCTCTCTCAACACAGGTATCAGTTATTAGATCTCTCCAGAGGCATCTGATTGACATTAGACAAGATCTCTTATTGGTTCAAACATATCTTCTGCCACATACAGTAAATGTTTCACTCTCGAATAAAAATAATAAAAGGCCGCTGTCTCTTTGTTAGTAAATGATCACATTTATTGACATGCATCATTTAGATATGATCGGCTTTAGTGAAATGTGGCTGAAGCCAAATGTTCAACTGCGTACACGTTTACTCATGTTTCCATAACACTAAACAAGGCAGAGTGCTTTCATGTATAAATCTGAGTTTAGTTTCACTCATTGGAACATTTAACCCTCTGCCCTTCCCAGGCTAGTAGGAGCAGTTACAATCTGTCTTATGGATTTAATTCATTTTATTCTGTCATGTTGGGTTATCTTGGCCTCCTGACTCTTATTCTGAATTCAGTGGCTTTATTTCTGATTTGGTGACTCATGCTGGGAAGACCTGAACTCATTCTGTCTTAAATATCCATATTAATTAGCCTTCAGATAACCTCAGCAAAGCAGTTTTGGATGTTGTGTAAGTGCCGGGATTTTGTCAGTTTGTCTCACCATCGACTCACTTCACTGGTAACACGAGCAAAGCAACGAGCGAAGCGACACGCAGCGCACGAAGCTCACTCCTGGCTGGTACACTGTTGTCCAAACAGGAAGTGCCAAATTCTTAATCTACAGTGAAACAGGAAATGTCAAACACTTCCTGGATTGACAGACGAGATCCCATGGAATCTCGCGGGAACTCATTGGCAAGCTCACACTCAAACAGGAAGTGCCGAATTCTTAGTCACAGTGAAACAGGAAATGTCAAATGCTGAACACTTCCTGGCATGGGTGGAGCTAGAGTGGAGGCTGGGGTTTCACTGGACTCTCCTGAAATCTGATTGGGTACACATGATTGACATGTCATGGCACAACCCGTCTGGTTGAAAGAGCTGGATTTTGAAATCAGTGACTCACACTGACTGCTAGGTTCCTCCTGTCCAGTAGTTGGTGCTGTGTACCACAAAAAGTTCTAATCCGCCTTCGTAGAAGACGAAAAATGTTTGCTTCAGATTTGAACTGAACACGTCGTTTGAACTATGGACTTCTAATCACACCAAACTTATATTGGTGAGTAAACGACCATATTTTATGCCAGAAATGAGGACCAGGTTGTTAAAAGCAGTGGTGAGCACAGCTAACTGAAAAGTTAGTTTTGATAACTAGTAATCAGCTAACTAGAAACTTATATTTCATAATGCTAAACCGATAAATTGCCTAAAAACTCATCGGACCAGTAACTTTCAATTTTGCCTCCTGTACACTCTCAGCTACTAACAAGTTGATTTCGAGTTTAAACACCGCCAAAGTTTCTACTAGAATCAAAGGCGATCACAAACCCAAACACAGCCAATGAGCCAGCGCTTCTGTCTTTGTGCCCCCTGCCCCCTGCTGTGGGGAAGAGTCATTCACCTTGACACAATACAGTGGTCCTGGTAACAATCTGGATGGTCTTTTTCCTCTTTTGTCCAGAGGACACGACGTCCATGATTTCCAAAAACAATTTGAAATGTGGATTCATCAGACCACAGCACACTTTTCCACTTTGCGTCTGTCCATGTCAAATGAGCTTGGGCTCAGAGAAGGTGGTGGCATTTTTGGATGTTGTTGATGTATGGCTTTCACTTTGCATGGTAGAGTTTTAACTTGCACTTGTAGATGTAGCGATCAAAGGTCACAGGCATTCAATGTTGGTTTTCAATCTTGCTGCTTACATGTAGAAAGTTCTCCAGATTCTCTGAATCTTCTGATTATATTATAGACTGTTGTCAGAAAAGATGACTTGAAGCTTGCTTTCAGCTTGTTTTCATCTTGGAATATAATACGTGTCATGGGATTAATATACATGCTGTTGGATTAAACTGCACAGTGTTTGGTACCTTACAGAAGTAAGTGAGGTCATACCAGACTTTTCCATTACAAATGGGGAGGCCCACGGAATGAACTCAGTGGTGAAGACGATGGAATATGTCTAAGAATGATTCTAACATGACAAGTATGATTAAATGAAGTATTAATGTGTTAAAATTAAGAGTTGATTAGAAAGATCCACCTTGGATTTGCTGTGGTGACCCCGAGTGCAAACAAGGGAGCAGCCGAAGGGACTTACTATTAGAAAAAGTATGTTACAAATAAGTGAAATGAATGATTATATGAGTTGTTTTTCATAAAGAGTGCAGAGTCAGAGGAAAAAAGAGGAAGTGAAGAAGATGTTGCAAGCAGGGCAAGAAAAGCTGATGATAAACAACTGATCAAATGATTAAGATGTTGGTAAAATATGAAATGAATAATAAGGAATGAAAATGTTTGTATATGATCATATGAATTGTTTTTATGTGAAAGAGAGTTGTAATGAAATGATTGAATATGATTGATGTGATTCTAAAGAAATGATTTAGAAGAATGAATTCTCAGAAAAGCTGAAGTGTTAACAGAAAAGAGGAACTTGAGCAATAAGTTACTGGTAAGGAGCTGCAGAAGATTTCCAGTAAGGGAAGGAGAAGGGAGGAGGTTTTGAGTCAACAGCGTCCCCATGGTAACCAAGATCATCTAAAGACAACAAGAGTCAAGCACATATATAAACTGTGAAACACCAGGAAACGGGGTTATTCTTCCAGGGAGAGGTGCTGTTGTCACTTCTCCCCTGCTACGAGGAGATCACAAGACTTGACCATCTTGTGAGCAGCAATTGGAATTGTGGAGTGAGAGGATTGGAGCCATAAGAGATCATTTGAGAGAGTTTTCGACTCCCACTCAGGCCGTCCAGTCATGGAGTAGCAGAGCATTGGAGAATAATCACTGGCCTTAAGTCTGAGTGGGGAAGGTTCAACGTTTTCTCTCTCAAGGAACATCACAGCATACCAGAATGGATTAGATCAACTTTTGGTTGATTGAAGAAGGAATAAACTCTTATGTGGATTAATTTCCTGAAGGATTACAACATCACACAAGGATCGTGGTCAGCTAACGACTAATAGGTGATGAAGAGGAAATCATGTTCATCGAGCTGGGGACTTTTAACCTCAAAAACCTCCTTCCCTCACTCCTAGAAAAATTGTTAAGAAGTCAATCCAGTCCAGTCAAAGTAAGATCAGACAGTATTATTGAATCAAAAACAAAAATCTCTGCCAATCATTATTCTAATTATACTTGAATTACTGTTGTGAAATTATCATCATATACCCTATTTTGATTATGTTGTCGGCACTTGCAAAACCTGCAATAAATTTCCAAGCATGCAGTTAAAGTGTTAAGGCTCGGACATTGGATTTATTGATGCTTCTTAAGGTGTAAAAGTTAGTTTATTGGGTGTACAACATCAAAAAATGCTCTGAAAGGTTAGTCTGGTTTTTTTTAATGAAAATAACACATCATGGGGACTCGCTGTACGAGTCACTAAATTCAAAATCTAGCAACATTCCAAGAGCCCTGATCCATAAGAGGAGAGCTGCCATTAACGGGCGTGGCCAGCTTGTATCCTGGTTCCAGAGAAGGCTATTCGACCGGGGTGCGAGATCAGCTTCAGCGGGGTGGACGTCCGGATGGAGGCAGTGAGCGGCTAGACGAATCTCCTCGCCACCAGCTTGAACAGCCTTTGTGCAGCCCTGCCGGGTAATACCCGTGGAGACACGAAGGTTGGACCCAAGAGACGGAGAGCTGGTTTAGTACACAAACACACTCATCGGAGGGTGAGCGTGTGCCGTGTATCTAAAAAAATAACGGGATCTGACACTGTAGATGATGGAATCCCTAAATTCCTTACAATTGAACGTTGAGAAATACTGTTCTTAAACTGTTGGACTATTTTTTCACACAGATGTTCACAAAGTGGTGATCCTCGCCCAGTGGTGGATACAGCTAACCAAAAAATTAGCTTCAATAACAGATAATCAGCTAACTGAAAAGTTATCTTTTATAAAGCTAAACCAATAAACCACCAAAAATTTATCAGAAGCTACAGATAACCAAGAACTTCTCCGGTATTGTCTCCAGTACATTGCAACTACTAACAAGCTGATTTTGAGTTTTAAGGCCACGATCGCTTCTGGTAGCATCAAAGGTGACCACAGACCCAAACAATGAGTCAGCACTTCTGCCTTTGAGCGCCCTGCCCCCTGCTGGAAGCGCCTGTTTACTACATTGCTTACAGCAGTGAAGCAGTTGAGAGGAGCAGCAAAGCTCAACTCTCTATTCAGTAACAGCGTCGCCATGAGGCAGAGGTCTTGGAAAATAAAGCAGTGCTGACTTATGGTTTTGATTCAACTACATTAATGTCAATTCTGTCATTTGTACAAAGTTAAAATATAACATATCTTTTAATGTTGAATAATGCACTAATTCTGAAGTGAATTCTGAACACAGCCAGATGCCAAAGGGATTTTGGGTAAAATGTGCCTCAGCTAACACTGATTGGTTGACTCATTCATTCTATGTAAAAACCAACACGTTAATGTGAGGTGTATTGTGTTTACATATAAATGTGCTTTGTAAAATATGCCATTTTTATTTGTAAAAAAAAAAAAAGGCATTTTCAAAAAAAAAAAGCCAAGTTGTAATTAAATAACAGTCTGATATAACCGGTGTCAAAATAAATAGAACACTACCATCTACTGGTGCCCAGACGCTCAGTATTTACAAGCCTCCAACCTCTCGCACTGTGCGTGTGTAAACACCGAAAAAGAATTGGAGAGAGCATAAACAGTGTCATCTCTTTGGGAGAGCAGCTTCTGTTTCTTTTGCCCCCTTTCTTCAACTCATGTAAAGTCTTGTATTTTTTTTTTTAAACTTTGATGTCTCCAATCGAGAGTTTTTGTAAAAATAAGAAATGTAAATAAAGTTTGAAAAAAAGCTTCTGTTTACATTTTGCTTCTGGAAACATGAGTCCGCCATGTGGTTTTTGAACGTACAATGTGAGCAGTCAGATCGCATCAGAACATCAGGCCGTATAGTGACAGAACATACGTAGTCGTGCCTTCTGAACTTTTACACTGTGCGGTTTTGTTGTACAGTTTGAGATGGAGTCGAGTACAACGATTGACAATATTGTACAGTGTCTGCCCAGCTTTGGGGCAAATACTGCCATGAACACTACTAGTGTTCACTGCCATATAAGATAATCCATGTCTGCTACATTTAGGATGTGTGGAATTTAATAAATGCAAACTGAATTTCAGACATCTTATGTATATATTACTCTGGAACAAAGACGACAGACAGTGTTTGACATAAGCAGGACTCTAATAGCAAACAGGAATCGATTGCAATGATTCCAACTGAAAATAATGGAGAAGTGACCTGGGCTTCTTCTGGCATTTTTACATAAAACAAACAATAACGTCTATAAACCCAGAGAATATATTCACGAGAGCTTTAGGCACAATATACAAAGAGTTTAATGCTGTTGTCCGTTTGGAGCCTGATCAGAGCATCTCAAATGCATTTCTCCTGTCGTGAATGTACTGAGATTACCCATAATGCACTGGGCACAGCATGTCCACACTAAAACCTTCAAAATTATTGCATTACTTTAAAACAAAAACATATAGCTGATATTTTCACTTTATAAAACTTCAGACATGATGTGATGATAATTTAAATAATTTGTCCAAAATTAGTTTGGTTAAAATTTTAACCATAAGTTAAAACTATATGCCTCTGGATGTCTTGGGTGATATTGCCAGCGTATCAATATGGGGTCAAAAGAAATGAGCTTTTTTCTTTTTTGTGACCAGTTCTCCTGGTTTCTTTTAGAACCAGCTCTCCTGTGTTTGCAGAGGATAGAACTGTGCATCTACTACAAAACATTTAACAGGTATGTACTTAACTGATTTTAGATTTCATAAATGTTTGTAACTATTCAGCTTTGTTTACCACGTTAGCAGTCTAAAAATTATCAGACCAAAACCTATCGAAAGGTAATTAGTCCGATGATGGTTTTCAAAGTTATCTGAAAAGCTAATGCGAAAATGATAACATTATCTTTGATAATTAGCAGTTAGCAGAACTGTGCCCACCACTGTCCTTGCCCCATCTTTGCTTGTAAACAGCTGAGCCTTTTGGGGATGCTCCTTTTATACCCAACCATGAGTGTCAGTTCCCAAACGCTTATTGAGTGTTATTAGAAGGAAAAGTGATGTAACACAGTGGTAAACATACCACTGTCCCAGCTTTTTAGAAATGTGTTGCAGGCATCCATTTTAAAATGAACAAATATTTGTACAAAAACAATGAAGTTTATCAGTTTGAACATTAAATATCTTGTCTTTGTGGCATATTCAATTGAATATAGGTTGAAGAGGATTTGAAAATCATTGTATTCTGTTTTTATTTATATTTTACACAACGCCCCAACTTCATTGGAATTGGGGTTGTAAATGACAAGGTGAGATGCTTCACTCGTTCATGTCCATGACATATACGAGGTCTGTGAGAAAAGTATCGTACCTTTTTATTTTTTTCAAAAACTATATGGATTTGAATCACGTGTGATTACATCAGCCAACCTTGAACCCTCGTGCGCATGCGTGAGTTTTTTCACGCCTGTCGGTTGCGTCATTCGCCTATGGGCAGGCTTTGAGTGAACACTGGTCCACCCCTCCCGTCGGAATTCCTTTGTCTGAGAACTTGCTGAGAGACTGGCACTTTGCTTGATCAAAATTTTTTCAGAAACTGTGAGACACATCCAAGTGGACACCATTCGAGAAATTCATATGGTTTTCAGTGAAAATTTTAACGGCTGATGAGAGATTATGGAGTGTTACTGTCACTTTAAGGACAGCCCACGGTGCCGGATGGCGCGCCGCGCCCTGAGCCGCCGTCGTCAGCCTGTTTCAAGCTGAAAACTTCCAAATTTAAGCCACTGTTTGATCCAGGACATCATGAGAGAGCAGAAAAGTTTCAGAAGAGGTCGGGATCAGCAGTTTATCTGGACATTCCACTGTTAAAGGAGATTTTGTAATGAAAGACGTGCGGACGGATTTGCGCCGCTCATTGCGCGGCGGCACAGAGAAACACCTCCGTATTGGAAACCATTCGAAAGATTCAGGCAGCTTTCGATGGCTTTCAGTCGAGTGAGTATCCGAGAAATTGTTTAACAGCTGGGCATGTTCGAACTTGTCCTGTAAGACTTCCAACGGAGGTGTTTTCCTGTGGCGCCGCGCGATGAGCGGCTGGGTGCCGACACGCGAATCTGTCCGCACGTCTTTCATTACAAAATCTCCTTTAACAGTGGAATGTCTGGATAAACTGCTGATCCCGAGCTCTTCTGAAACTTCTCTGTTCTCTCACAACGTCCTGGTTCAACAGAGGCTTAAATTTGGAAGTTTTCAGCTCAAAACAGGCTGACGACGGCGGCTCGGGGCGTGGCGCACCGTCCGGCGCCATGGGCTGTCCTTAAAGCAATAGTAACACTACTTAATCTCTCATCAGCCGTTAAAATTTTCACCGAAAACCATATGAATTTCTCGAATGGTGTCCACTTGGATGTGTCTCACAGTTTCTGAAAAAATTTTGATCAAGCAAAGCGTCAGTCTCTCAGCCAGTTCTCAGACAAAGGAATTCCGACGGGAGGGGTGGACCAGTGCTCACTCAAAGCCTGCTCACAGGCGAATGACGCAACCGACAGGCGTGAAAAAACTCACGCATGCGCACGAGGGTTCAAGCTTGTCTGATGCAATCACACATGATTCAAATCCATATAGTTTTTGAAAAAAATAAAAAGGTCCGATACTTTTCTCACAGACCTCGTACATATTACTTTGGACTTCATCCTGGCCATTTCAGACACTGACATAACCTCTCTTATGTTGACAGTTTTAGATCATTCAGTCATTATACCCCTGTCACACTAGAGCACGAATGTCATATGAATGAACATTTGAACGACATTTGTGCAATTCGAGCTTCAGTCGAACACCTCGAACAGCATTCGGGACATTTGTGCAGCCAGAGCACATGCACTCTACATTCATGTTGCATCCATGTTAGAAAACATTCAAACAGAGGTCGAGTTTCAGTTGTACAGCATTCTGACTGCTGTTCGAATGGACATTCAAACTTCATTTGAATTCCTTGTATAGCATTTGTGTAGCACTTAACAAAATCCACCAAATTCACACAGCAGCATGAATGCACAGAACATACACATTCTGCATTTGAACTGGGGAAAATTTAAATGGAGGTTGAAGGGCAGTCGTACCACATTTGTGCTGCATTCGGAGCATTCTGATCATGTTCAAGGGAACCTCGAAATGGATCAGGCCAAATCCTGCCAGCACATCCCGATTGTGCCCCCAATGAGCCAACACCCCCCCCCCCCCCCAAATGCATCCTGTTCGGGGTGCACAAAGGAAATATTGTAATGTGCAAAGTCTGTAGTGCTCAATCACACCAAACACAGTGTGTGTCATGTCAGCGCATCTCCGTGACGTACTGACACACACAGTGGCCATCTAGAGCAGGGGTGCTCAAGTTCGGTCCTCGAGAGCTACTTTCCTGATACTCTTAGTTGTCTCCCTGCTCCAACACACCTGAATCCAATGAAAGACTCATTAGTAGGCTTTTAATGAGCCTTTCATTGGATTCAGGTATGTTGGAGCAGGGAGACAACTAAGAGTGTCAGGAAGGTGGCTCTCGAGGACCGAACTTGAGCACCCCTGATCTAGAGGGACTCTAACAGCCATGATTACATGATAATACGGATACATCCTCTGATACATGAGGTGGACTGACAATAGATGTGTGATATCTTGCTCATTCTGGATGTTACACCTTTTTGACAGGCACTGCACATCAGCGTGTCACAGAGATGCACTGATGCGCAGTGTGCCCATCTGGACGGGGCCTAACAGCCATGTTAACATGATATTACAGATACACCCTCTGACACATGAGGGGGACTGACAATGGATCTGTGATATTATGCTCATTTATGGGCGCAAGTGGCACACCACACAGAGCCTTTGACTCACCACGGAGCAGGGTGCCGTGCAGCTGCATGTGATGTTATCGCTATGATGACGGTCATAAGTGACATACATTATGTTGCCCATGACAGGGCATGAACGTGTATCTGTAACAGCCCAGTCAGGTAAGCTGCGTAGCGAGTCAATGTGTTAACATCTGTAATACACATCATATCATAGTAACACATGTGCGTGATCAAGACAAACCACCGCACGTGTGTGAGGCTGGAACATGTGCACTCATCTGCGTGTATGCGCTCATAACCAGCTGATCGCTTTCCTGCATTGCAGCTGCACCAAACATCGGTCATCAGATGTCTGTTATAATCCAATCACACATGCACTTCAGTGATGCAGTGGTCAGGGGACCCTGGCTCTGTGGTTGGCATGAAGCTGGACTCAGTGGTGATGGTAGCATAGAAGAGAACACTGGACAAACTGCTGGACATTCTGGACGATGCCAGTCAGCCTCTGCACACCGTCATCAGCAACCAGAGGAGCCTCTTCAGACACAGACTGCTCCTTCCCAAGTGCAGGACCAACAGACTGAGAACCTCCTTTGTCCCTCAGACCATCAGACTGTACAACTCCTCACTCAGTGGGAGGAGGAGGAACAGGAAGACAGAGGACAGGAAGGAGAGGAACAGGAGTAGCCAGTAAACCCGTATTGATCAGTATGTCTGGTATTTATATTCATATCTGCAATTTTTTTTTACTTTCACTTTGATGCTCTGTGTGCTTCTTACCCTGTGTGCTGCTATACAATGCTGCTGGAACCTCAGTTTCCCTGAGGAAGTCTTCCCAAGGGATCAGTAAAGTTCTGTCTTGCTGTGGATGTGCTTGTCTGTGTTATCCGGTTTGTCCCTTGTTTGCACGGTGGTCATTTCTGTTTTCCACATTCATGGAGTTGGTTATTGTTTCATTCTTGTTGGAGTTTGTATTTTGATTGTCTCCTTAGTGGTTCTTAATCTTCATGTGTTTTCCTACATTAGTACTTTCATTTCTATGCTGAGGCTCACATTGCTTTTCTGTTAGACATCTTGATTTGTTACCTTTTGTGATCACCTCCTTTTTTGTGTTTGTTTTGCTACAATTCTTACACCTTTAAGTTCCACGGTTTTTGTGTATTGGGATTTGTATTTTGGTTCTGTGGGGTTTGACATCTTTTCTTGTAGGGTTTTTTTCCCCCACTTTCCTGTTTGTCTGTGACCTTTGACTTCTGCTCACACCTGTCTTCCATTTTGTTCATCAGTTATTTGGTAATTAAGTCACACTTGTGTCTTGGTTCACTTGCTGGTTTCTTCACACTGGCGTCCTGGTTGTGTGTACCCTGAGCTTTCCTCTTTTCTTATGGGCTTCTCTGCCCTTCCTAGTGTTTTTGATACATTCCCTGTGACTCTGTTTTTGTGTCATTTTGGACCCTTCTTCCCACACCTCATTTTTGTCTTAGTTTGAATTGTTTGCCACTGTTGGATTTAGTAGTGTGTATGATTTTGGACCCCTGTACCCCATGGCACTCCAATAGCCTGTTGTCTTCACATGGATGAATAAATCGCCTTGTTTATTCACCTCACCTGTTTTTGATTACTGCCTGCATTTACGATATAGTGCCAATTTGGTCGATTTTTGCATAAAGTGCACATGAAGCAGGAATCATATGCAAAACTGAAAGACAGAGCGTGAGAGCCCATCGAACCCTCTTGTGGCAGGTGTCAGCCAAATTCCAGCTGACACACATGAACATCTAACACTGTTCGTTTGGCACTTAGAAAATGCGTGGCCATTCGTACTATCATCACAAAAACAGTCTGCAGACGATCACTGTCGAGCTGGATGTGAAATTTGTCTGAGTGCCCCATGAGTGTGAAGTTGCAGAGTGCACATGTGGCGTACCAGAACCTGCACCCTTTCTGCCCTTTCTGGAATGAGTTTGAGACGTCTGATCGAGTGGCACAAAAGTGTTTCAGCTTATCTTTCTCCTGCCGCCTTGTCCATTGCTGGAGCTGTGTGAGCTGGAGAGATTCATCTCTGAGGAAGTGAGCTGGGGACACTGTCAACTGGACTGCTTCAGTGAGTTGAGCATCTTGCTGAAATAATTCTTGATTGGTGGGGATATAATCGCTGGTTAGAGTGTCACATTGAACAGCGCTGATCCGTGGCTAATGCAATCTGGCTAATGCTACCTGTTGCCGCTTGATAACCCAAGATTTGCATAGTGAAGACACATGAGTTCCCCCTGTCTCCATTCCATGCCACACATGTCACCCGGACTTCTTTTGACATTGCAATTGATTCTGGTGTCCACAATTATACATCTGCATCTGCTGGATCCATGGTTGTCCGCTAGCACTAGCATCGCGGCGCCTACTCCCTCCATCATGCCCCAGTACTTGCCAAATCAGCTTCTGGAACTGAACCACAGTTCTCCCCAGACAATGGAACTGCGCCACACCGTTATACTGCCATCTAGTGCCGTTATAGTGTGTCATTTCATGATGTTTTAGCAGTAGACTTGGTGGGACTCTAACGGCACTCAAACCCACTTTTGCAGGAAATTTGACATAAACAACTTCAGCTCTTTATTTTATCATGTTTACATCCAAATGACACAAACCATGACAAAACAAGCCTTACATGAAGCCAGATCTCTGCATTTTTTGTTTCGTCTTGGCGAGGACACAACGATCGCTGGGCAGTCTGGGCAGGAGGCACACCGGCGGCGAGCGTCTCGGAGGCAGGTGCACAGCAGACTCAATCAACACTGTCTGCTGCGGGATTGATCAGATCAGAGGCTGAGAATGATCCTGCAGCCTCTGTGACAGTGAACAGGGAGGCGTTTATGATGAAAACGGCAGAACGGAATTCAAAATTCTTCAGGTACCGAGACACACTTTGGGATTTTGGGACTGGATCGCGGTGTGCATTATTTCCATTCTTCTATGTTTTAAAGGACATGTTGCACTGAAATCAGAACATTTTCGAGTGCTTCTGACAGCATTTCTTAGAGGAAACCATACACTTGAATGCTGCTAATGTTAAAAACAGAACCACAGATTAATTACAAATTTATATAAGTGTGATGTTGTGTTATGATGACTCATTTTTTTAAGTGATAACTGTTCATTTTGATGCATTCACAGTAAAAGGAGCCGCTTTCCACTGTGCAAAAACTTAGTGCGCGTGCACATTGTGCGAGTGTGGTGTGCGCTGCTCCATTACAGAACAGTCTCACGTCAAGACAGACACTCAAAGTAAAATAAAAATAAAGCCTACCAGCTCCACTGAGAAGAACCTGAACAGTCATCCACTTGTGATTTCTAAAGTCCGCTCCACCAAAGGAGTCCCCACGCACAGATTGCGCGCGATGGCCAGCCAGTTTTGCGGAGCTCCTGACAAAGTTCTCATGGTTAGATAGAAAGTCCATTATCTCCTGAAAATAACATACTCTGACTTTTTCCCAATGTAAAAAAAAAAAATCCATCTGTGTGTCCAGCCTGTAAAGAAACCGCGTCATGGAGACAGTCCATGTGCACGCTAATGGTGGGGCTAAAACAGTGTCCAGCAACACAGTACTGTCACCACACGTTAGAATCCAAAATCTGACAGAGAGTTTTGGGGTGAAGTGTGTCGCCTCCTGTCTCTCTGTACAACCTCTGTAAATCCGAACCTTCACTTTCAAATGAAAGCTCACAAGCTTCATTATTGGACGAAGCAGTGTTTGTTTCTTCACTGTGTCAGCCTGATGTTTCTGCTTTTCCTAAAATGTGCATCACATGCTGAGAAATGCCGACAAATACAGAGTAATACGATGTTTTCCAGAAATGCACCTGCTGACTCAGGGAGGAGAGCCAGACCTTCAGTTTGTCTATTTTTTTTTTTTTTTTGACAAGATAGAGGGGTGTCAAAATCTGAATCACAAGGACAAGGTGAGATTTTCACACTTTGAAGTGAATGCCTCCAGCCTGGTAACATTGTGACTTGGGAATTCAAACTTTTCAAATTGAAAACTATGCAGGGAAAAGTGTAAAAAAAAAAAAAAAAAAAAAAAAAAGTCTGGAATCTCCCACATTTTAAATTGTCTTTCTGTACATTATTTTTTTTTTCATTCAAATAAGTTTATTTTACATTTGTTACATACAGTGTGTCAACAAAACACATTTCAGATTAATTTAACTAATCAACAACTCAGCATAGAATCAGACCAGAAACAGGACTAAAAAATGTGTTGTGTGGGCCGCTGAAGAGGAGGTACTGCTGGCCCACCACCACCAGTCGGCGCCCTGCTTGGAGTGCGGGCTTCAAGCATGAGAGGGTGCCGGAGCCATTGGAAGTGACAGCTGTCACTTGTCAACCACACCAGCTGTCTCTCATCAACCACCACATAAGAAGCGGATTACAACTCCACCTCCTCGCCGAGAAATCATCTACCACTAGAGGTAATCTTCTCTGCTGTATTCTCTGAGTGTTTTTCAAATTGTGTTCTGTGTGCAGCCGTATACCTGTAAAGTCTGTTGGAGATTGGATTGGCGGATAGTGAGAAGACGACGGTCTTCGTCTCTCACTCCATCCAGAAGAGGGACAAACAGGAGCTGCACGAGTGATAACGTATCTGGAGGTGGAGGTTTTCCCTCCCGGAGGAATTGTGTGTAAAGGTTGCTGGGTGTGAGGACTCACACTCACCGTCATCTGTTTCTTGTCTGCCAGCAGTACCAGGGCCGACAACGGAGGACAGAGACCACCTGGGGACTCAGGACTTGGCGGCTCTGGTGTTCTTCAGGCCGTTGGTGGTGGAAGCGGTGTGGGCCCCGGCTCTTCGATCATCAGAGGTCTCCTATCTTCGAGCCTGCCCACAGTCCTCTTGTGTACAATTGGCATCCAGTATTTTTCTGTCTGTATTCCGTTGTGTGCCTTCACAACATTAAATTGTTACTCCTTTTCTTATCCATTGTCTGTTCAATTGCGCCCCCTGTTGTGGGTCCGTGTTACGACACCATCACAACAGGATTTCTCGGCCATTCGTCATGGATCCCGAGGGGTGTCAACCACAGCTTGAACAGCCAATGGGAGAACAAGGAGTGCAGGCGTCAGCAGGAGGCGTGGTAAGTGATCTGCAGCAAATCCTTACTGCTTTCACTGCTCAGTTACATCTGGTAACCGAGCAAAATGCAATCCTCAATCGGAGGATGGAGGCTCTCACCGCCAGAGTGGAAGCACGCGAGTCGAGCGTCGCTGCAGTGTCTCCTCCTGCTGGCCCGGGGCCTAATACAGACGTTCCACTGGCCGTTCAACAACCCCCCCCACCGTCCCCTGAAGCTTACATAAGCCCTCCCGAACCGTACGGAGGCTGTGTTGAAACGTGCGCAGACTTCCTAATGCAGTGTTCGCTCGTTTTTGCACAGCGTCCGGTTATGTACGCATCAGACGCCACCCGGGTGGCTTATGTAATTAATCTGCTTCGAGGTGAGGCACGCGCTTGGGCTACAGCGCTCTGGGAACAGGATTCATGGCTTCTGACATCATACGCTGGGTTTATACGGGAATTCAAACAAGTGTTTGATCATCCCAACAGAGGCGAGACCGCCTCGACCGTGCTGCTGTCAATGAGAAAGGGGCGTCGGAGCGCAGCTGATTACGCTGTCGACTTCCGCATCGCGGCTGCGAGGTCTGGCTGGAATGACGTTGCGCTCCGCGCTGCCTTCATAAGCGGACTGTCTCCAGTACTGAAGGAGCATTTACTGGCTAAGGACGAACCGCAGGATTTCGACGGGCTTGTCAATCTGGTTATACGCTTAGACAACCGCTTAAATGAACACCGTCGGGAGCAGGCCGGGGGGCGTGGCCGGGCACAAGCCGTCCCTCTCTCTTCCGGGTCCGAAGGGGTGACATCGTCCCCACGTTCCATTGCCAGAGGGCTTCGTGTGGCAACAGCTCCACCTGCTGACGAAGCTATGGACACGAGCAGGGCCAAAGTGAGATCTGATGTCAGACAAAGGAGGCTGGCCCGCGGGGAGTGTTTTTACTGTGGCTCATGTGAGCACATGTTAAAAGATTGCCCCAAATGGTCAAACACCAACGCCCGTCCTTAGAAACTGGGCTAAGGGTGGGCCATAACATGTACACGGGGAGACCCCGCAGATCAGCACGAATCCCAGTGATAATCCTGAGTGGGGATTTAACCCTTCACGCCCCAGCACTGGTGGACACGGAGTCCGAAGGGAATCTGTTGGATAGCAGATGGGCAAAGGAAGTAGGGCTCCCTCTAGTGGCTCTGCCTTCGCCTTTGAAGGTACGGGCACTAGATGGCACTCTACTCCCGTTAATCACACACCGGACACAGCCCGTGACTCTGGTTGTGTCTGGGAATCACAGGGAGGAGATCGTGTTTTACGTAACACCTTCTACCTCCCGAGTGATTTTGGGTTTTCCTTGGATGGTGAAACACAATCCCCGGATCGATTGGCCGTCTGGGGTAGTGGCGCAGTGGAGCCTGCCACTGGGAGTGTTTAGGATCCTCGGTTCCACCCGGGATCACGGCTAAGGAGGAGGTTAAAGTCCCTCCCAATCTGACGGCGGTGCCTGAGGAGTACCATGATCTGGCTGATGTTTTCAGCAAAGATCTGGCACTCACTCTTCCCCCGCACCGACCGTACGATTGTGCCATTGATTTGATTCCGGACGTTGAGTACCCGTCCAGTAGACTGTACAACCTCTCACGTCCGGAACGCGAATCAATGGAGACCTACATCCGGGACTCCTTAGCCGCCGGATTGATCCGGAACTCCACCTCCCCGATGGGTGCAGGCTTCTTTTTTGTGGGTAAGAAAGACGGCGGACTCCGTCCATGCATCGATTACAGGGGGTTGAACGAGATCACGGTTCGCAATCGATACCCATTGCCCCTCTTGGATTCGGTGTTCACACCCCTGCATGGAGCTCAAATATTCACCAAACTTGATCTTAGGAATGCGTACCACCTGGTTCGGATCCGGAAGGGAGACGAATGGAAGACGGCATTTAACACCCCGTTAGGTCATTTTGAGTACCTGGTCATGCCGTTTGGTCTCACCAACGCGCCCGCGACGTTCCAAGCATTGGTTAACGACGTCTTGCGGGACTTCCTGCACCGGTTTGTCTTCGTATATCTGGATGATATATTCATCTTTTCTCCGGACCCTGAGACTCATGTCCAGCATGTACGTCAGGTCCTACAGCGGTTGTTAGAAAACCGGTTGTTTGTGAAGGGCGAGAAGTGTGAGTTTCACCGCACTTCTTTGTCCTTCCTGGGGTTTATCATCTCCTCCAATTCCGTTGCCCCGGATCCGGCCAAGGTTGCGGCGGTGAGGGATTGGCCCCAACCAAAAAGCCGTAGGAAGCTGCAACAGTTCCTCGGCTTTGCAAACTTCTACAGGAGGTTCATTAAGGGTTACAGTCAGGTTGTTAGCCCCCTGACTGCCCTGACCTCCACTAAGGTCCCCTTCACCTGGTCGGACCGGTGCGAGGCCGCGTTTAGGGAGTTGAAACACCGGTTTTCGTCTGCGCCAGTTCTGGTGCAGCCTGATCCTACTCGCCAGTTTGTAGTGGAGGTGGATGCCTCAGACTCAGGGATAGGAGCCGTGCTGTCCCAGAGCGGGGAGTCCGATAAGGTTCTCCATCCTTGTGCCTACTTTTCCCGGAGGTTGACCCCCGCTGAGCGGAATTATGACGTGGGCAATCGGGAACTCCTCGCGGTGAAGGAGGCTCTGGAAGAGTGGAGACACCTGTTGGAGGGAGCTACGGAGCCTTTCACGGTTTTCACGGACCACCGGAACCTGGAGTACATCCGGACCGCCAAGCGGCTGAACCCCAGGCAAGCCCGCTGGTCCCTGTTCTTCGGACGCTTTGACTTCCGGATCACCTACCGCCCCGGGACTAGGAATCAACGGTCCGATGCACTGTCCCAGGTGCACGAAGAGAAGGCCAAGGCTGAGTTGTCGGACCCCATCGAAACCATCCTTCCCGAGTCCACTGTCGTGGCCACCCTCACCTGGGACGTGGAGGAAACCGTCCAGGAGGCCCTGGCAAGGAACCCGGACCCGGGAGAGGCTAGGGCTGCCGTCTTGGACTTCTGCCACGGATCCAAGTTCTCCTGTCATCCCGGAGTGCGTAGGACCGTGGCAGTAGTCCAGCAGCGCTTCTGGTGGGCGTCACTGGAAGCCGACGTCTGGGACTACGTCCAGGCCTGTACCACCTGTGCCAGGGGCAAGGCGGACCATCACAAGACCAGAGGTCTCCTCCAATCCCTGCCTGTGCCTCATCGCCCCTGGTCCCACATCAGCCTGGACTTCGTCACGGGCCTCCCGCCGTCCCAGGGCAACACCGTCATACTGACGATAGTGGACCGGTTCTCCAAGGCGGCCCACTTCGTGGCCCTCCCGAAGCTCCCAACGGCCCAGGAGACAGCAGACCTCCTGGTCCACCACGTCGTGCGTCTGCATGGGATACTGTCGGACATCGTCTCGGATCATGGTCCCCAGTTCTCCTCACAGGTCTGCAGGAGTTTTTGTAAGGAGCTGGGGGCCACCGTACGTCTCTCGTCCGGGTATCACCCACGGACGAACGGCCAGGCAGAGCGGGCGAACCAGGACTTAGAACAGGCCCTTCGCTGTGTAACCTCCGCGCATCCGGCGGCCTGGAGTAACCATCTGGCCTGGATCGAGTACGCTCACAACAGCCAAGTGTCATCTGCCACCGGCCTCTCCCCTTTTGAAGCATGTCTGGGCTACCAGCCCCCATTGTTCCCACTTGTGGAGGGAGAGGTCGGGGTACCCTCGGTCCAGGCCCACCTGCGGAGGTGCCGCCCGTTCTGCCCTGTTGCGGGCCCGGACGAGGGCCAAGGCCCATGCAGATCGCCGGCGATCCCCGGCCCCTGCATACCAACCGGGGCAGGAGGTGTGGTTATCCACTAAGGACATCCCGCTCCAAGTGACATCCCAGAAACTGAAGGACCGTTTCATTGGACCATTCCCCATCGCCAAGATCCTCAGTCCGGCCGCAGTGAAGCTGACACTCCCGGCTTCACTGCGGATCCACCCGGTTTTTCATGTCTCTAGACTCAAGCCATACCACGCCTCACCGCTCTGCACCCCTGGACCCGAGCCACCTCCTGCCCGAATCATCGACGGGGAGCCGGCATGGACTGTTCGTCGGCTCCTGGACGTCCGTCGGATGGGCCGGGGTTTTCAGTACTTGGTGGACTGGGAGGGGTATGGACCCGAAGAACGCTCCTGGGTGAAGAGGAGCTTCATCCTGGACCCGGCCCTCCTGGTCGATTTCTACCGCCGACACCCGGACAAGCCTGGTCGGGCGCCAGGAGGCGCCCGTTGAGGGGGGGGTCCTGTTGTGTGGGCCGCTGAAGAGGAGGTACTGCTGGCCCACCACCACCAGTCGGCGCCCTGCTTGGAGTGCGGGCTTCAAGCATGAGAGGGCGCCGGAGCCATTGGAAGTGACAGCTGTCACTTGTCAACCACACCAGCTGTCTCTCATCAACCACCACATAAGAAGCGGATTACAACTCCACCTCCTCGCCGAGAAATCATCTACCACTAGAGGTAATCTTCTCTGCTGTATTCTCTGAGTGTTTTTCAAAGTGTGTTCTGTGTGCAGCCGTATACCTGTAAAGACTGTTGGAGATTGGATTGGCGGATAGTGAGAAGATGACGGTCTTCGTCTCTCACTCCATCCAGAAGAGGGACAAACAGGAGCTGCACGAGTGATAACGTATCTGGAGGTGGAGGTTTTCCCTCCCGGAGGAATTGTGTGTAAAGGTTGCTGGGTGTGAGGACTCACACTCACCGTCATCTGTTTCTTGTCTGCCAGCAGTACCAGGGCCGACAACGGAGGACAGAGACCACCTGGGGACTCAGGACTTGGCGGCTCCGGTGTTCTTCAGGCCGTTGGTGGTGGAAGCGGTGTGGGCCCCGGCTCTTCGATCATCAGAGGTCTCCTATCTTCGAGCCTGCCCACAGTCCTCTTGTGTACAATTGGCATCTAGTATTTTTCTGTCTGTATTCCGTTGTGTGCCTTCACAACATTAAATTGTTACTCCTTTTCTTATCCATTGTCCGTTCATTTGCGCCCCCTGTTGTGGGTCCGTGTTACGACACCATCACAACAAAATGTTCATTTTTGTCTTTTGGCTTCAGGACACAAGGTCAGATAGGACCCCGAGTGGAAGCGTTGCGCGCGGTGATAATTCCCAACAGCACCGCTATACTAAAAATTTCTGGGGAGAACCCCATGAACAGTCGCCTTGTCCCAACAAACATCTCTGCTCTTAAGCAACTGGCTTCCTTCGTCAGCCCTGGTACATTTGTTTATTCTGAGACTGGGGGCGCAATTCCAAGCCTGTGGACATTGGCTTGCACTGGCACATACCATCAGCGTCATCTGAGCGCCACTCCTCCAGGGAAAAACAACTGCAGTGGAGAATCATTGCGCTCCCTGCCGAGGAGCCGGAGAGCCGGAGAACCGGTGCACCAGTGCACCGTGCGTCATGGGAATTATGGAGTTAACCATATAGTGCTGCGATCTCTGGTCAAAGTGACTCCACCCTCAGATATCAAGACAGAACTTTTAAACCATCACTCCCTCACAAACAAAGCTTCACTGATCCATGATCATATATCTGATCAGAAACTGGGCTTTACGTGCCTCACAGAAACCTGGCACAAAACACAGGTGTACTCTGCTCTGAATGAAGCTTGTCCCCCTGACTACACATATCTGGAGGAGGCCAGGACCACTGGACCAGGAGAAGGGCTAGCAGTTACACATCGCTCAGATTGGAGGCTGCCCCCAAGCCCGCAACAGCTAGCTCTTACTAGCCCCGCAGCAGCTGGCTCTTACTAGCCCCGCAGCAGCTAGCTCTTACTAGCCCCGCAGCAGCTGGCTTGCCGATGGAGCTAGCCACCGACAAAATGCCAGCCAAACAGAGAAACACAGAGGAGGGTTATGTATCTTTGACTCAGTAACTGAACTGCTGCATCAACAGAGGGACATGTTTACTGCTCTGTTACAGCAGCAGCAGCAGATTTTCAAAGAGTTTGTTAAAGTTATCATGGACTCAACCAACACCAGAGTTGATGCTTTAACTAAAGAAATTCAAGATCTGAAAGCCAGCATCCAGTACACTCAGAAGGATGTAGATGATCTTAAAATCAATCAAGCCAAACAGTCTGAACATCTCAAGATCACTGAAAATGAAATGGTTAAAATGTGTGAGAGTCAACAGGTCCTTCTTGACAAACAGGATTACCTAGAAGGTCAATTGAGACAAAATAATATCGTCATCGAAGGCATCCCTGAATCGCCTGGTGAAACTGAAAGTTCAGCACTCCAAAGTAATGTCATAACTTTAAGGTTATGACATCATAAAAAGCTTTTTTGGTGTTTTTTATTTTCATATGACTGATCAATCACATCACATCATGGATTAGTGAAGATGGGGCTCAGAATTGCGCAAATTAACATTAATAGTCTGGGGAATAAAATCTGAGGTCACTAATCTGTTGTGTAGATACAAACTACACATACTTGCTACTTCAGAAACTCACCTGGATTCTTCTTTTGATGACACTGAGTTATATATTGATGGCTACAATATTTACAGAAATGATAAATAGATTTGGTGGCAGAGTTGCTTTTTATATTCAAGATCACTTATCAACACAAATCAGAAATGATATGAAATTTAATATTGAAGTGTTATGGCTCCAAGTTTATTTACCTCACCATAATCTGATTTTGCTGGGTTGTTGTTACCGACCACAAAAAAGAAGTTAAAGAGCCAGAAGTTAAAGGATTAACAAATTGAATAGTTTTGACTGTGCTTGGTCTGTAAGGTAAAGGTCAAACAATGTCGACATCCATTGGATTCTATGGCACGTGACATATGTTACCCAGTAACATGATAACTAAGCATGACCCATGGTGCAAACTATTCCTTTTAAAAACTCTATTAATTCAACCAATAATTTGCATCATGTTTTTGTTGTGTGGGCCGCTGAAGAGGAGGTACTGCTGGCCCACCACCACAAGATGGCGCCCTGCTTGAAGTGCGGGCTTCAAGCACGAGAGGGCGTCGGAGCAACCAGGAGTGACAGCTGTCACTCATCATCCGTACCAGCTGTCACTCATCCACTACCCATCACCAACACCATAAAGGCCGGACTGCAACTCCACCTCCCCGCCGAGAAATCAGCTACCATTCAGGTAATTTCTCTGCTGACTAACACTTTGTGTGTAATAACCTGAACTTCTATTGCAGCCGTTTTCCTGGAGTGTTGCCTTATCTGGAGGATTGGCGTTTGGTGTGACAGCGACGGCTTCGCCTCACACCCCAACCCAGATAAGTGGTTGACCAGGAGCTGCACGAGTGTGTGTGATTGGAGGTGGATGTTCTCCCTCCTTTACTAAACACAGACTGTGGGATTACTGAGTGTGCGACCTCACACTCATCAGGACTGTCTCTGTTCTCTGCCAGCAGTACCGGGTCTGACTGCTGAAGACAGCGGCCACCTGGGGCGCAGGGCTTGGCGGCTCCGGTGTTCTTCAGCTCCGTTGGTGGAAGCTGTGTGGGGATCCAGCTCTTCTCTCGCCAGGCATCTTCTATCATCGAGCCTGCCCACACGTCACCTGGTGTATGATTGACAGTCCACCATATTGTTATTGTCTGTACGTCGTTGAGCGATTCACAACATTAAATTGTTACTTTTGGCTTATCCATTGTCCGTTCATTAACGCCCCCTGTTGTGGGTCCGTGTCACGACACTTTCACAACAGTTTTACAATAATTGGAGCAACTTTAACTTTTGACCTCTGTACAAACTGAAATTGACCTTTGTAACCATTCTTGCTGTTTTTACCCCCTAACTCCATAATATTCAGTCACAGATTGTCCAAACTATACCTTTTTAGAATCTTCATGATCAGACAAATAATGTGGTGTAGTTTTCAACGATTGGAGTATTTTTAAATTTTGACCTCTGTGTAATTCTTCAATTGGCCCCGACCTGGCTGCCTATTGAAAATTTAGGTGGCTAATGTGCTTTTACAAAAGAGTAATGTCTAAGGTGTATGTGTGCCAGTTTTGGTGCTTGTTTCCAGAAATGAACGATTGTTACAGTTATCTGCTCCACTGATATGCTTGTGACAAATCCAGCTTGGTAAAGGAGCTCTGTCACCTCCTGCCAACTTTGTGAGCAAGGGTTTATGTACACTTTGTAGTCACCACATATCCTGACACTTGTGGTATGTTTACGGTGGGTGTCCCACTCACTATAACTAATGGCTGTAATAACACCTTCTCTTTCCATTTTGGTTAACTGTGCTTCTACTGCATCTTGAAGTGCATAAGGCACAGGGCGAGGTTTAGAAAATTTGGGAATGGCCCCCGGTGCACCATGTAGTTTAGCTTTGGTACCTTTTACTTTGCTAAGATTAGGTTGGAACAGCTCTGGATAGCTCTTTTACACTCTCTGGTGCCACTCAATTTACAAAAGACCAGCCCAGTTTTAATCTTTCAATCCATTCTCTTCCCATTAAAGCTAGACCAGATCCTTCTATCACAAACAAGGTTAGTGTACAAACATTTCCTTTATGTTTTACCATCACTTGGACGTGCACTTTTTGTTTACCTCCAGTGCTTGTTTGCTGTAGGTTCTCACATCACAACTGCTTATTACAAGTTTACTCTTTTAAAAATCTGCGTTGACTCAGACATCACAGATACGACTGCTCCTGTATCAACTTCCATTTTGATTCATTTACCGTTTACCTGCACATAGGCATAATAAGGTTTAATCACACCACCAGTCTCTAGTTCAAAGAGTTCCAGGCCCTTGTTTTTATCTTCCCTGTTTTTCATATTCAGGTTTGGTTCGGATGTGACCTTAAATGTTTCAGATGAATGAAGCTGCAGATCTCTCACGTCCTCTCGTAAAGCTGTTGGGGTGTCGACCGTGGCGTGCCACATGATGATTGGTCCACTTGGGCTGTCTGGCACCTTCCTTTTCTGGTCAGGAACAATCCGCCTTTTTTGTTCGTGAGCCGCACACCCTGGTGATGCGCCCTTTCTTTTTGCAGCTCCAGCACTCCACCTCCTTCAAATGGTGGTTGTCTGGTACGTATACTCTCCCTTTCACTCCTGTAGCATAGTTTTCCACTTTCCTCTTTCTCTGAAACAGCTTTCTTGAAATTGGCGTTGGTTTTCAGCGACTTTCTGCAACCAATGATTTGCATTTTGTTTTGCGACTTCATGTGTCAGGCCCATTTCATAAGCTCCCGTTAACGTTAAGTCTTTTGTGTTTAACATTCAGTCCCGTAACTCCTGGCTGTGTGGTTTTAGTAGTTTATAGTGGGTTGGTTACAGTGGTTTTTAAGGTTATTTATGTTATTTTATTGTTGGTGGTATTTATTTTTGTGGCTTTTACTGTGTAAACATTACACCCATTTTGGCATCTCTTCACTGGCTTCCTGTCCCAGTGAGATCAGATTATAAGGTTCTGCTACTAGTCTATAAAATTATTCATGGACTGGCACCTCCCTACCTAGCTGACCTAATTAAACCTTACGTACCGGCCTGGGCTTTGCGTTCTCAAGGTGCAGGACTACTTTGTGTCCCTAAGGTGAATAAAAAGTCTGTGGGTCACAGAGCTTTCTCTTATCATGCCCCTGTTCTGTGTAATGATCTCCCTGCGTCAATAAAACAGTCAGATTCTGTGGAGACTTTCAAGTCCAGACTTAAGACGCACTTATTTTCCCTTTCATATGGCAGCATACTGGCATAGTATGTTACTGTGCTTTTTACTCTTTTAAGTCATTTTATTAGTAAACAGAGCGGGCCGCAGCCTCAACTTTACCTAAATTCTGGGTCTTTTATTGAAGTTTAGGGCTAGTGGCCGGCGATCACCTTAGTATTTCTTCTGTTTTTCTTGTTGTTTAATGCTGACAAATTATACTGTATTTCTTGTCTTTCTGATGCCTGATTCTGTTTTTTCTCTCTGTTTAAGGTGCAGCTCCATCCAGAGATGGGTGTGGTATTTGTGCTGGAGATCCTCCTGTTCTGTGCACCAACAGCTTTTCCTGTATATTTGTTCTGTAATTTATGTCTGTATCATGGCCCAAGCAGAGGGTCACCCCTTTGAGTCTGGTCTGCTTGAGGTTTCTTCCTCAGAGGGAGTTTTTTCTTACCACTGTTGCTCTGGGGGTTGGTAAGATTAGACCTTACTTGTGTGAAGCGCCTTGAGGCGACTCTGTTGTGATTTGGCACTATATAAATGAAAATAAATTGAAAGAAAAAAAAATTTAAATTGAAGTGATACTGATCATCTGAGTTTCATTAAGTAACTGTTCATTTGACACAAAGTAATTCTAGTCATACCCAAGGATCACCCAAAGAGACCTGGCATCAAAGACAGTCTTATCACTGTATGTCCAAGTCTCAGAACTTTACAATAAAAGAGGAAGCACCAGGACCCAGAGGATTAGGAACTTCTGTTTTCTTCTGCCACTCCTCTCTATCTAGTGGTGTATTAATATAGACTGGTCTTACCTTCATTGACTGCGACTAGGGCAGGGAGACATGCCCTGCTGTGGATCAATGTAGATCCTGGGGGACTGTATAAGGACCTGGATGCTTAGATCCATCATCTTTGACTTGCATGTTTCACAGTTCTTTGTTGTGCCTTTTTTATTTGATTTTTGGTCCTTTCTGTGTGGAGTTTGCATGTTGTCCCCATGTTTGTCTGGGTTCCCTCTGGGTGCTCAGGCTTCCTCCCATATCCAAAGACATGCAGGTTAGGTAGATGGGAAGCTTTAAATTGACTGTATAGTGTGAGAGTGAATGTGTTTGTCTGTTTACATTTGTTGGCCCTGCGACGGACTGGCAGCATGTCAAGAGTGGACCCCGTCCAATCAATACAGGGATTGGCTCCAGCCCACCCATTACTTTAAATAGAAGAAGCGGGTTTACAAAATGAATAAATGGTCATATGTCCAAAGCAGATGGTCTCCTGTCTGAGTCTGGTCTGTTTGAGGTTTATTCCTACAACTAAAAAAATTAATAAAAAAAATGCCTGAGAGAGTTTCTCTCACCACTGTTGCCAATGGGTGCCTTTTGATGTGATCTGGAGCTATGTAAATAAACTGAAGTGAAATTGACCTTCTTTCTCCTGCAAAGATATTGGCAAACACTAAACACCTCTGACCAATAATGTTATGACTCTATAACCTCTTTCCAGACATCTCTATCTCAAAGGCAGAGGATCAACTAAAATAAGTAGGTTTACATACAGGGGTGATTCTTTAACTACGGGCACTATTGGCCTTGTAAATGTAATTTCCACCACACCATTGCCTTACAATATAAAGCACTTTGGGGCAACTGTTTGTTGTGATTTGGCACTATATACATGTGCTCTGATGTCACTGTTTATCTCCATAGAAACTACCCAAACAATCTTTCATACAAACTGTTTAAAGGGACATTACAGTGTTGTGGTGGAAATTACGGCAATAGTGTGGGACAACTACATTTTAACAAAATCACAACGGTTGTATGACATTGAATACCCCAATTATGTTTTAATTATTTTACTGATATTTTATTCAGAGATATTTTAAAACATTAGAAAAAAACGTTTCTTTACCATTCATTTTTATCATTGAGGATCAAAAGTCTGGGTGTGGGACAAGCACAAAACGGCAATATTTGCATATAATGATGCTGAAAAAAGGTGAAAAAGTCATCATAGACTACTAGAACAAATTTCTTAACACACTTTCATTGTAAAGATAACTATAAAAGTGTGAAATTTCCCCTTTTTTCTGTTTTTCATACTATATGATCAAAGGACATAATAAGTGCCCGTAGTCTAAGAATCACCCACAGATACACTTCTGATGGTTTAGTCCAGGCTGTCATTGAAAGCTTGGATCAACGTCTTGATCGAAGGCAATCACAAAGCCAGACACTATGATTCCTCACTCAGCTTCTCATGTTGTGATCAGGGCATCTTGTCAAGGTTTGGGTTTTTTTCTTGCATTATGTCTGCTCTGGCCTGTTTAGTTAGGCTTGGTTGATTTTGTTGTATGTGATTTATCTTGCTGGGTTTTTTTCTGTCCCTATCTCTCTAAATAAATGGTAAATGGACTGCGTTCATAAAGCGCTTTTCCATCTGAATCAGACGCTCAAAGCGCTTTACAATTATGCCTCACATTCACCCCGATGTCAGGGTGCTGCCATACAAGGTGCTCACTACACACCGGGAGCAATAGGGGATTAAAGGCCTTGTCCAAGGGCTCTTAGTGATTTTCCAGTCAGGTGGGGATTTGAACCCATGATCTTCTGGACTCAAGCCCAACACCTTAACCACTAGACCATCACCTCCCCCAGGTGCTTGGTGCCCCCAGGTCTTGGTGCTTGGTGGTGGGCGGTGCACACTGTCTAGGCCATACCCTGTTCTGGAGTTTTCCACACACCTGTTTCTAATCTGCAACTTATCACCTGGGTGTATGTAAGCTTCACTGGTTGCACTAGTCCTCTGCCAGATCGTTGTGCCTTCGCTACCAGCCTTTGGTCTGAGGGTTTTCTGTGTGACCTGACTGCCTTGCTGTGTTTTTGATATCCTCTGCCTGTTTTTTGACTCTGCCGTTCACTCAATGTTTTTGTTACTGTTGCTGCTCTCCAACTGTCTTCTTATGTACCGAACCACGCCTGTCTTACCAGTAAAGAGCTTTGAACGCCGACCATCTGAGAGTGAGTCCTGCATTTGTGTCCACCACGAGTGTGTCTCTGAGCCTGATACATCTATTGAGACCACAAAGATCACAACATTGTCCATGAAATCGGGGTCAGTAAACCTCTCCTCAGCAACAAAAGCACCTAAATTGTTGGTTTCCATAACACACCCCGATAAATGCCCTTATCATATACCTATAAATGATATGCCAATATGATTGGATAAAACACTAAAGAATAAATAGCAATACACCCTTGTGATATTTTTTGCAGACCGGTAATATTTTTCATACCACCTGAGTAAGTGAACGTCGCCTTGGAATCCATACATATGTTGTGACGTCACGGCACGTGTGATCCTAGATATTGTCAATGTGTAATTTAATACAGTGGTCCCTCGCTATATCGCGGTTCACCTATCGCGGCCTCGCAGTTTCGCAGATTTTTTTTTAGTGCAGTTTTGCATGCTTCTATTTTTTTGTTTTTTTTAACAGGGCATTGTGTTCTGCGTCCTTATCATGTGGGCCAGTCGCGGCACCAGTCGGCATCACCGCGATTGCTCTCACTGCCTCTGATGTGCTTACTGAGTCTGCAGGCTCAGAAAGCACTGCAGCGGGCCACTCGCACCACCCACCTGTCTGCTGTGCGGAGCTGCATCCAACTCCAGCAACAGGTCCAGAGACTACGCTCGCTGTTTTGATGTGCAGTGCCCGCTGCATGGTCTTGGTAACCGCAGCCGCAGAGCTCCGTGGCCATGACTTGGATTCTTTGCGGGTCCCGCATCTGTACCCCCGGAGGCAGTGAGTGAAGGGAGATCACGCGCATTGTGTTCTGTGTGCATTTATCATTTATAGGTATATGATAAAATCGTTATCAAGTTGTTCACCAATAAATAGGACTTTTTACACCCTTCAGAAAACCATACACCCTGAGGCTGAAGGCACTATACCTGTGCATAGGGGCCATGACAACAAGTTTTTTGGGATACAGCAAATGAATCAGGATGTCTCAGAAAGCAGCCAGGTCAACCAAATCAAATGCTTTGCAGAAATGAACACATTCAGCACTGCCGATACTTGGTTACCGTGAGTACTCCATGGATGAGGTCTTTGTGTGGGAAGACAGTTATGTGTACTGAGCGGCAAGTAAATGGAAGTGAATCCTGTTAAGGGTAATCCTTGCCAGCACTTTTCATGCCACAGAGAGCAGAGCTATACCCTTGTAGTTATGACAATCCAGAGCACCCTTTCCAGAGTGGGCCAGTAAGTCCTTTCTTCCATTCCACAGGGATGACACCTGTTTCCAGATCACAACAAAGATTGCTTGCAGTGCCCAGATGGAGTAGATCAGCTTCAATACCACACAGAGCTTCCTCTGGATTCAACTGTTTCACTTCCTTTGTGATCTCACTAAAGCCTGGGTCCCACCGAATAATGAAGGATGAATAATGAGCCACGCAGCATGTTTTCTTTCCTAACAGAGGGTTTCTTCAACTATAGTGGGAGTTTCATGGCTCTGAGTGGCTCTTAGAGGCTCTTCATTATCTTTAGTTAACAACAACAGCGTGGCGCAGTTTGTGTACGAGTTACTACGACGACTTAGAGGCGTGTGCATGGTGCTTACGAGGCTGCTAAAAGCCCGTTATCTGTGCACCTGGCAGCTACACAGGACCTGAGAGGCTGTTTTTGGAGCAGCTGTCCTCTTGCACACACAATTCCACCTGCTCTGTGCGCTGGACGCTGTATATAAAATAATTATTTTGTAGCAGATTAATCATTTTCTGCCACACCTTGGATGCTGAAAATACCTCTAATCACTTCTGGAATCACAGAGGACTGTTTCATCTGGACGCTTTGTTTCCTCTCTTTCCTGCTCCATGTGGAAAAGCTTAAGGTAACTATTTTTTTTAATGTTTTATTGCTTGATAAACAGTTCCTAGATGTAAAAGTATGTCTATGATTAATTTAATATCTTGTTAATGGATCATATGAGCTCTGCTGAGTGTTCGCACTGAGGCAGTGACTCATCATCACACTCAAAAGGAACATTTAGGCAGAACACCAGCTCACAAAAGAGTGATTTTTCAGTGAATATTGGACGAACACAAAATTAAAATTTGGGTGACTGTGTGAAAGTGGCTGTATGTTAAAGCCGCAGAAGAAATAACTCCAGTGAAGCCATTAAAATCTGCACCAAGCTGTGCAGCAAAACAGGAGGAGACCGCGCAAAAGGCCGATTTTGAAGACATAACACAAAGTTTTATATATATATATATATATATATACGAGTATATATATATATATATATATATATATATATATATATATATATATATATATATATATATATATATATACAGTAGTGTTCAGAATAATAGTATCAATCAATCAATTTTTTTATATAGTGCCAAATCACAACAAACAGTTGCCCCAAGGCGCTTTATATTGTAAGGCAAGGCCATACAATAATTATGTAAAACCCCAACGGTCAAAACGACCCCCTGTGAGCAAGCACTTGGCTACAGTGGGAAGGAAAAACTCCCTTTTAACAGGAAGAAACCTCCAGCAGAACCAGGCTCAGGGAGGGGCAGTCTTCTGCTGGGACTGGTTGGGGCTGAGGGAGATAGCACATAGCACATAGTAGTGCTATGTGAGTAAAATGATGAATCCAGGTTTTGAGTATATTTCTTATTGTTACATGGGAAACAAGGTACCAGTAGATTCAGTAGATTCTCACAAATCCAACAAGACCAAGCATTCATGGTATGCACACTCTTGAGGCTATGAAATTGGGCTATTAGTAAAAAAAAAAAAAAAAAAGTAGACAAGGGGGTGTTCACAATAATAGTAGCATCTGCTGTTGACGCTACAAACTCAAAACTGTTATGGTCAAACTGCTTTTTTATCAATCCTGTGAATCACTAAACAAGTATTTAGTTGTATAACCACAGTTTTTCATGATTTCTTCACATCTGCGAGGCATTAATTTTGTTGGTTTGGAACCAAGATTTTGCTGGTTTACTAGTGTGCTTGGGGTCATTGTCTTGTTGAAACACCCATTTCAAGGGCATGTCCTCTTCAGCATAAGGCAACATGACCTCTTCAAGTATTTTGACATATCCAAACTAATCCATGATACCTGGTATGTGATATATAGGCCCAACACCATAGTAGGAGAAACAAAATCCGGAAATCACAATGTATAATTTATTAATCATTTATTTGTATGTTACTGCTGCAAATAAGTATTTGATCACCTACCAACCAACAAGAATTCTGGCTCTCACAGACCTGTTAATTTGTCTTTAAGAAGCCCTCTTACTCTGCACTCTTTACCCGTATTAACTGCACCTGTTTGAACTTGTTACCTGTATAAAAGAGACAATTTTTCAATTTATTTTCAATTTATTTTCCTTTATATAGCACCAAATCACAACAGAGTTGCCTCAAAGCACTTCACACAAGTAAGGTCTAACCTTACCAACCCCCATAGCAACAGTGGTAAGGAAAAACTCCCTCTGAGGAAGAAACCTCAAGCAGACCAGACTCAAAGGGGTGACCCTCTGCTTGGGCCATGATACAGACATAAATTACAGAACAATTCACAGAACAATTCACGGACAAATATACAAGAAATGCTATTAGAGCACAGGACAGGAGAATTGCCAACACGAATACAACTCCCATATCTTGATGGAGCTGCACCTTAAACAGAGAGGAAAAAAAGAATCAGGCATCAGAAAGACAAAAAAAAAATACTGCATAATTTACCAGCATTAAACAACAAGAAAAACAGAGAAATACTAAGGTGATCACCGGCCACTAGCCCTAAACTTCACTAAAAGACCCAGAATTTAGGTAAAGTTGAGGCCGAGGCCTGCTCCAATTACTAATAAATGAAGTAAAAGAGTAAAAAGTGTAAAACAAAACTGTACCAGTATGCTAACCATATGAAAGGGAAAATAAGTGCGTCTTAAGTCTGGACTTGAAAGTCTCCATAGAATCTGACTGTTTTATTGACGCAGGGAGATTATTCCACACAACAGGGGCACGATAAGAGAAAGCTCTTTGAACCGCAGACTTCTTATTCACCTTAGGGACACAAAGTAGTCCTGTACCCTGAGAATGTAAAGCCCAGGCCAGTACATAAGGTTTACATAGGTACAGCTAGGTACGGAGGTGCCAGTCCATGAATAATTTTATAGGTTAGTAGCAGAACCTTAAAATCACTGGGACAGGAAGCCAGTGAAGAAACGCCAAAATGGGTGTAATGTGGTCAAACTTTCTGCTTCGTGTCAAAAGTCTGGCTGCAGCATTTTGAACCAATTGGAGACCCCTAATGCGAGACTGCAGTAAACCAGAAAATAGAACATTGCAGTAGTCCAATCTAGAAGAGATAAATGCATGGATCAGGGTCTCAGCATCAGCCATAGTCAGGATGGGACGAATCTTCGCTATATTTCGCAGGTGGAAGAAAGCAGTCCTAGTAATATCTCTAATGTGGAGGCAAAACGACAATGAAGGATCAAAAATTACCCCAAGGTTCCTCACTTTGTCAGTGTGATGTATGACACACGTGCCGAGGCTGAGTGTTAACTGGTCAAATTGATGCAGATGTCTCACTGGACCAAGAACCATAATTTCAGTCTTATCAGAGTTTAAAAGTAGGAAGTTTCTAGACATCCAACTTCTCACTGCTGCAAGGCAATCTAAGGATTTTATGTGAACGAGATTACCAGCAGTTATCGGCATGTATAACTGAGTATCATCAGCATAGCAGTGAAAGGTAATCCCAAAACGCCGCAATATGTACCCAAGGGGTGCTATATAAAGGGAGAAAAGCAGGGGGCCTAACACAGACCCCTGTGGAACCCCAAATTTCATGTCACTAAGGTTAGTTACTGTACAAAACACAGTGAGAACGACTGGTCAAGTATGACGTCAGCCATGCAAGGGCACTCCAAGTAATTCCAAAGTGATTTTCCAGCCTATCAAGTAGAATATGATGATCCACTGTATCAAATGCAGCACTGAGATCTAACAGCACCAGAACCATAGTGGTGTCCGAATCCATTGTAAGCAGAAGATCATTCACCACTTTAGTGAGAGCCGTCTCTGTGGAATGATATTTTCTAAAAGCAGACTGCAGTGGCTCAAAGACATTATTCTCAGTAAGATAGTCTACGAGCTGCCGTGACACCACTTTTTCCAGAATTTTAGAGCAAAATGACAGATTAGATATCGGCCGATAGTTTGTCAATACACTTGGTATAGGATCAAATAAACAGGTTGTGTTTTTTGTTGACATTATGAGTTTTGTCAGCATGCCTAATGAGATACTGTCAAATTCTGTAAATCTAGGTAATACCTCAGTAATGGTGCCCACCTCAATAGCAGGGTGTAGTGGCTGGGTTAAGGCATGCCGGGATATGTTTAACCTGATGTCTTCTATTTTCTTCCCAAAGTAATCCAGGAAATCTTGTGCTGTTAAAGGAGAGCGAACTACAGGTGGTTGTCCATGCAAAAGTGTTGCCACAGTGTCGAACAAGAACTTTGAGTAATGCTTGTTTTTGTTGATCAAATCAGAGTAATAGGTCCGCTTTGTAGCCAGTAATGCATGCTTATAGTCTAAGATAGCATCACTCCACGCAAGGTGAAATACTTCTAATTTTGAACGACGCCATTTCTGTTCTAGACCTGTTGCTTTATGCTTGAGGTCACGCAGATAATCACTGAACCAAGGTGACTGTGATTTGGGGGAGCGCGGTTTTAACACAGGTGGTGCAATCATGTTGAGTGTAGTTTTGAGCACTGAGTTTAAACTATCCACAAGTCTGTCTACTGACCGGGTATTTGTCACATGTGAAGCTAAGACATCAGGCAGTCTAGCTTCAAGTTCAGTCTTAGTTGAGGAGTTGATGCATCGCCGTAATGATATATAAGGTTGTTGTTCCACTAAACACGGCAGCGAAACTGTAAACTTAATAAGTGAGTAATCAGACACCACTGATGTAAGAGGCATGATGTCAATATTCGTGACAGCAATACCACGTGCAAGAACCAGATCCAGGGTATTTCCACTAATGTGTGTCAAACCCCGAATGCATTCCCGAAATCCTAATGCATCCACAATTTCCATAAATGATTTGCAGAGGGGATCAGAAGGCTTATTTATATGAATGTTAAAGTCACCAATGATCAGAATGTTATCTACACTAGTTGACAAGTTAGAGATGAACGCACCAAATTCATCTAAGAATATGGGCCAGGAGGCCTATATACAGTGACAAAGTAATACGACTGATTTTTATTCTTCTGACCTTGGCAATGTGTAATATCCTGAGCAGAGCGGAGAATCAGATGCTCAAACGAGTGATATTTGTAACCCCCAACAGCTAATAAGCTAAACCTAGATTTATAAATAAGAGCAACACCCCCGCCTTGCTTCACATCACGAAGGACGTGACTAAATGTATATGCTGGTGGGCAGGCCTCATTTAAGGGGAGGACAGCTGTAGGTTTAAGCCAGGTTTCACATAGCCCAATCATATCTAAGTGATGATCAATAATTAGATCATTGATCAACAATGATTTTGAGGACAGCTCTTATGTTAATGAGACCCAGTCTAAGGATCTCAGTGGGGTTGACAGTTGAACTGTTTGGGTTTAGGGGTGGTTCCAGAGTAGCATATATAAGATGCCTAGAAGTAGGTTTAGGTTTAAGACATTCCACGCGTGTTATAGGTAGCAGACATGAAATCTTTGCTATTGCTGGAACAACCACTGGGCCATCCTCAATTTCAACCTCATCCAATATAGTAATGGGTATTAAGTTTGGAAAGCATATCCCTCTATGATTTTTATGGACGACTACGGAAGCAGGCCACAGTCTCAACTTGTTGAAACTTGATCCCTGGCAAATAAACTGCACTCAATGCACTCTGCACTAAATTCCCCGCTAAGCTAATGGATTCCTCACCCACATTTGTCATAGGTTGTTCTTACTTATAAGGTTTTGAATAATCAGGTCCCATCTTATCTTAGGGGCCTCTTAGTACCATATCACCCCAATAGAGCGCTTTGCTCTCACACTGCAGGCTTACTTGTAGGTCCTAGGGTTTGTAAGAGTAGAATGGGAGGTAGAGCCTTCAGCTTTCAGGCTCCTCTCCTGGTGAACCAGCTCCCAATTCGGATTAGGGAGACAGACATCCTCTCTACTTTTAAGATTAATCTTAAAACTTTCCTTTTTGAAAAAGCTTATAGTTAGGGCTGGATCAAGTGACCCTGAACCATCCCTTAGTTATGCTGCTATAGACTTAGACTGCTGGGGGGTTCCCATGATGCACTGAGTGTTTCTTTCTCTTTTTGCTCTGTATGCACCACTCTGCTTTTAATCATTGGTGATTGATTTCTGCTCTCTTCCACAGCATGTCTTTTTCCTGATTCTCTCCCCTCAGCCCCAACCAGTTCCAACAGAAGACTGCCCCTCCCTGAGCCTGGTTCTGCTGGAGGTTTATTCCTGTTAAAAGGGAGTTTTTCCTTCCCACTGTCACCAAGTGCTTGCTCATAGGGGGTCGTTTGACCATTGGGGTTTTTCTGTAATTATTGTATGGCTTTTGCCTTACAATATAAAGTGCCTTGGGGCAACTGTTTGTTGTGATTTGGCGCTATATAAATAAAATTGATTTGATTTGATTTGATATGCCTTGCAGGGTCTCTAATCACCTGCTCCGTGGCCTGCTGTAGATTCCTAATGTTACCCTCCCTGGCGGCGCCTTCCCCAGTACGGTGGAGGCCGTCCGGCATCAGCAAGCCACGGCAGCCCCAGAACGAAGGCCAGTTATCAATAAAGCTAAAGCCTTGCTGTCTACAAAACTGCACCAGCCACCTATTTAATGATGTCAGCCTGCTAAATGCGTCATCAGTACCCCGGGAGGGGAGGGGACCAGAGACTATTAATCGATGCTGACACATCTTTCTGGCAAGGTCACAAGTCCTCTCTATGTCCATTTTTGTGATCTCTGAGTGCTTCATCCTGATATCATTGGTGCCAACGTGAATAACTATGTGACTATATCTCATGTCATGTTCCTTCGTCTGTCTTCCCTTCTGCAGCGTCAGCACCCTAAGATGAGATGCAATGTCGGGAGCTCTGGACCCAGGAATACATTTAACATCAGCCGGCGTCTGTAACCTGACTTTGCGGGTGATAGAATACCCTATCACTAAAGTCCAGTGTTTCGGCCTGGAGACAGGAGTGGAAGTCACTTGTGGGCTCAGAGAATTCACATCTGGCAAATCCAAGGGGGAGAACTGATTCACAGTTCGCACTGGCAAGTGTGATCGGGGTGCCACAACCGGGCACCAAGCCCTACGGGGCTTCCACCGCCTAGCCACAGTCCGAAAGCCATCCTCCACAGCCGGCATTTCTAAGCTGATGCTAATGGGCTAGCGAGCCGGCCCAACACTAACCTCATCTGGAGTGCCCGTAACATCTAACTCCACTGTGCTAAGAAGCTGCTCTAACTTACGGACACGGCTCTCTAAGAAAGCCACCCTATCTTCCAACATCACGCAGGATTTATGGAGGGTGTAATGTAGAATTAGTAGTGTACTTACTATTACTTACTTACTATTAGTAGTGCACTAAGAAATTCAAGAATGTAGCCAAGCAAACACGAGCTAACCAATAATGGATAAGCTAACCACTCCTAAGGGTCACACAGACGCAAATACATTTCTTAAAATTCACAGCAGTTACACTGAAAAACTAACAGAAGTATTAAACAGGTAAAAATGCAGCAGCTATAAAATACACTAAACAGTTAATTAACTAACAGGAGTGTAAAAAAATGAAATGAAAAAATTATGACGGGGGTCCGAAATATCTAATGTAAGCTTACCGCTAGCGAAAATGCTAGCCGTTCCTAAGATTTTACACAGGAGTAAAATAATTAATTAAAATTCACAGAAGTCCAACTGAAAAATGAACAGAAGTATTAAATGGGTAAAAAAGAAACAGCTATAAAAAGTAACAATGAAGAGGGGAGGGGGTCGACCTAGCTAGCGAATGCTAACCGCTAGTGAATGCTAACTGCTAGCGATTCACAACAGGACTGTTGTTAATAATGTTCAGAGTAGATACAATTAATAACCAGAAGAGAGCTAAACAGAAATAAAAGACGCGTATACAACCGTGTCAAGTTCAGAGTGGCGTCACAGCAACAAACAATCCATCAAAAGCAAGTTGCCAGGACAAGGCCAAGACACCTGTTCACACACTTAATCAATCACACTCCAACCTGTCCACCATAGCCAAGACCAAAGTGCTGTCTAAGGACACCAGGGACAAAATTGTAGACCTGCACAAGGCTGGGATGGACTACAGGACAACAGGCAAGCAGCTTGGTAGAAGACAACAACTGTTATGATTATTTATCAGAAAGTGGAAGAAACACAAGATGACTGTCAATCTCCCTCGGTCTGGGATTCCATGCAAAATCTCACTTTGTGGGGTAAGGATGATTCTGAGAAAGCTCAGAACTACACAGGAGGACCTGGTCAATGACCTGAAGAGAGCTGGGACCACAGTCACAAAGATTACATTAGTAACACATGATGCTGTCATGGTTTAAAATCCTGCAGGGCAGCAAGGTCCCCCTGCTCAAGCCAGCACATGTCCAGGCCCGTTTGAAGTTCACCAGTGACCATCTGGATGATCCAGAGGAGGCATGGGAGAAGGTCATGTGGTCAGATGAGACCAGAATACAGCTTTTTGGAATCAACTCCACTTACCATGTTTAGAGGATGAGAACAATCCCAAGAAAACCATCCCAACCGTGAAACATGGGGGTGGAAACATCATACTCTGGGGGTGTTCTTCTGCAAAGGGGACAGGACGACTGCACTGTATTGAAGGGAGGATGGATGGGGTCATGTATTATGAGATTTTGGCAAACAACCTGCTTCCCTCAGTAAGAGCATTGAAGATGGGTCATGGCTGGGTCTTCCAGCATGACAATGACCCCAAACACACAGCCAGGGCAACTAAGGAGGGGCTCCATAAGAAGCATTTCAAGGTCCTGGAGTGGCCTGGCCAGTCTCCAGACCTGAACTCAATAGAAAATCTTTGGAGGGAGCTGAAAGTCCAAACATGAAAGATCTAGAGAAGATCTGTATGGAGGAGTGGACCAAAATCCCTGCTGCAGTGTGTGAAAACCTGGTGAAAAACTACAGGAAATGTTTGACCTCTGTAATGGCAAACAAAGGCTATTGTACCAAATATTAACAGGTGTTCAAATACTTATTTGCAGCAGTAACATACAAATAAATTATTTAAAAAATCATACATTGTGATTTGCGGATTTTTTTTTTTAGATTAACAGTGGACATGAACCTAAGATGAAAATTTCAGACCCCTCAATGATTTCTAAGTGGGAGAACTTACAAAATTGCAGGGTGTTCAAATACTTATTTTCCTCACTGTATATAGATTTTTTTGAAACTGATCCACAGATGTAGATAATTAAAGCGGCCACCTCATTCTGTATGCAGAACAGCACCATGCGCAAAAGATTTTGCAGAAATAAACGGACGAACACAAAGTTAAAAGTGATCACAGTGTTAAAATGACTGTTTAAAGTCAGGGAAAAAATAAAGCCAGCAAGCCATGGATGGAAAGGAAGCCAGTGAGACGGAGCACAGAGGTGGCTGTCCAGGAATGGACAACAGCGGCGCGGGCGCAAAAGAGCGATTTTGCAAAAGTAAACGGATGAACACAAAGTTAAAAGTGGGATCATGGTGTGTGTGTTTAAAGCCGCAAAAGAAATAAAGCCAGCGAGGAGCACAGAGGTGGCTGTCCATTAGCCCGTGGTTTGGTTCTAGCTGGTCTGGTGCATTACAGGTGGACAGCAGCCTGGTGCACAGCGCACAACCGCGAGACTGGACTGGAGCCATGGCTGGACTGATAGTACTGTACACCGGGCATTTGCCCGCTGGCCTGATGGTCTACTGGCCTGCAGATTTTTTTTTTTTTTACTAAGTATAATATATAATATAATAATAATTTAAAACATAACGCTATAGGTGGATACCGGTATATAAACCCTCCTATTGGTGCATAAACTGGTAGATCGGCCCTTTGGTCATGATTGATTGTGGCCTGGACCATTGAGGTGAGGGGCAGGCCAATTACCCCTCCATCTCGGGCCTCGGTTGGGCTACACAGTGTGCTGGTGCCAGACAGAGCGATATGGATGGTGGCAAGAAGAGGAAAGGTGGTGCTGAAAGAGCCAGGGATCAGAAGAGAGTAGCCCTTCAGGCAGATGCTGCAAAATGTCTTAAAATAACAGACATGTTTGCTTCGCGTGGACACGGAGCATCCACATCTGTGGCAGCCTCAGCAAGTGGCGGAGAAGAAGTTCAACAGGTGGACGAGGCGGGGACCACTACGCCCATGAAGGTAAGTGAAGGTTAACTTCAGCTATTAATTGATGAACAGCAACCTAACTTGTTCATAAATCAGACATCTGTGTGTGAGAGAGACATTCTGATCTTCTGGTCCGAAGTAAAGTGCTGTCTAACTGGGTCACTCAGATATGAATTAAGGTTGGATATTATTTTCGTGCGTGCTAACTCTGCCAGTCACGTAACCTAGCCTAGCAATGTAACCTGTGCAAATGGTGTGCATGGCTAGCTACCATGCTGCTGCCGCCAGGTTTTTTCTTTATTCTTTATTCTATTTGTGTGACGGTCGTGTGTCGGTCATTCGAAGTATGCTGTTTTGCACAGTCTGCGGTGCGGTGGCGTGGTATAACGGTGTCCCTGTCTAAAATGTATTTTCCCAACCTGCTGACTGCTCGTCGTTACCAACGTGCTTTCCCAAGCTGTATCAGCAACAGTGGGAAGGGAAAGAGGAGCAATTACAGAGACATGCGTATAAAAACGTCATTATAACAGCATGGGATTAAAAGTAATGTGGTGTTATTATTTATACATAAACATATTTACTCTACATAAGTTGTTATTTTATTTAAAGGTTGAGAATGTTTTTTTTTGTAGTAGTAGTAGGGTACATTTTATCTCATTGGTCTGCATGTAAGTTAACAGTTCCTGTTGCATTTTAATGTTTGTTTTATTGATATTCATATTGTTAATATATAATTGTGTATTTAATTTAATATTTTATTTTGTACAAAGTAATTATTGATTCATTACAAAATAAATGATAATCATATCTACAGATCTCTGTTGAACTTCTATTATTATGTGAATCATCCCTTTTTATTTTATACTCTAAATTAAATGGATGAAACAAATCCTATTCTTTCTGAGTCCTGGCATAATTTCACATACCTAACATTTTACTTTAAATTGAGTCATTCTCTAAGTTGATTAGCAACACAAATTGGTAATAAAAGAAATCCTTGATGTTACCCTTAGCTTGTAGTGAGACAGACAACTGTCTCCATCTTGTGGCCTTTTTGTGTATTGCAGAATCAAAAGTTCTGTTGTGTGGGCCGCCAGAAGAGGAGGTACTGCTGGCCCACCACCAGAGGGCGCCCTGTCTGGAGTGCGGGCTCCAGGCACCAGAGGGCGCAGCCGCCTCACAGGAGCAGCCAGGGTGACAGCTGTCACGCATCACCTGCAACAGCTGTTACCACTCACCTGATCAGCAGGGGTACATCAGCAGGACGACGTCTCCACCTCTTTGCCGAGATATCGTTCTACCTGGAAGGTAACGTACTCAGCTGACTGTTTGACAGTGATCTTTTGTGACTTTTGTGCGTTGTTTAGCTGACTCCTTTTCCAACGAGAGGTGGAGGTAAGTTTTCCTGCCGTGCGGAGTCCACATTTAATTGTTTTTTTGTTCCTCGCCAGCAGTACCAGGTCCGACACGCGGAGGCAGTGGCCACCTGGGAGTTCGGGACTTGGTGGCTCCAGTATTCTCGGGGTCTGGTGGCGGAGGAAATCGTGTGGTTCCGGTTCTGCTTTGGACAGACGTCTCCTATCTTCGAGCCTGCCCACACAACACCTTTTGTAAATTGGCTTTTGTCTATTGTTGTAATCTGTTGTATTTGTTGTGCCCATTCACAACAGTAAAGTGTTGTTATTTGACCTCCTCCATTGTCCGTTCATTTGCGCCCCCTGTTGTGGGTCCGTGTACCTACACTTTCCCAACAAGTTCAACCTTTGTATCCAGTCATTGGTCCAGTCATCCAGTCATTTCTTGCTTTATATGATGAATTGTATCACACAAGTAATGATATATTATTTATAGTATAGCCTACAGTATTTCTATAACAAATGTTTTTATATCATTTCAATTTCTAAATTTAAGTAACAAGGCTGAATGAAATGACGGCTTATTATGTCTAAAAAGTAATGTGACCTACTGTCAATGGATCGTACTTTTGATAAGCCTATGATAACTGTATTTCGGGAGAACTTTTCATAATGCTTCTTATAGTGTTAAAATGTATGTGTCTCCTGGTGCACATTGATCAGTTAAGGGACCAAAGAAAAACTACGCTGTCACAGCAGGCTTAATTTCTTTCCCCTTCAATACCTGGTGGTGGCCTGGTCTTGGTTAAAAATGCCCGGCCTGAAAATTTCCCCAGTCCAGCCCTGACTGGAGCGTCTATTTTTGGACTGTGTTTAAAAATGTGACACCTTTAAATGCTACTGTGAATCTGTGAATTGAAAAATTTTAAAGGGACCAGGTGTGGGAGGGCTGGAGGTTTGGACCAAACCCATCATGCCTAAACGTGCACCAACATGGCGTTATCATGGTGCTATCATGGCGCTACGTGGCTTAGTGTGGCTGATGTGAGCCATTCGAGGCTGTAATGACCGGTCGGTTGTGGCTCACTAGAGGCTGCTACATGGCACATGTGGGGTACAGAGGACACATAGGGACACCTTCATAGCGGATACGTGATAGATGAAAACGTGGGTCATTCTTCAAATAATCACTGACACACCCACACGTAGCTCCTTATTCATGGCTTATTATCCTGTAATTCACAGCCAACTTGAGAATCAGCCTCAAGAACTCTGATTCTGGAGATGTCTAACAAAGTAAGTACGAGGATCTGCCATATAAAATCTTTATACAATTGATTTTTCTTCTTGCATGTGTTTTATATCCCTTTACTTCACCACGGCTTTTCATCAAGTTTCTGTTTGAACACTTTCTTGACTGGAGGACGATGTTTTTTATAGAGAACAGCTGTTCCAGCCATAAACATCTCATATAGGCAAGGAGAATCTCAGAAAAGCATGTCTGGTGTTATGGATGATGTTTTATGATTAATTCACATACCATGGTATGTCGTGAGCAGGAGTCAGCTGGGTGCAACTTCGGCAATCTTGGGCAACTTTTTTTTTATTTTTATGGGCCAAACACAAAATGGCCACCAAGGAGATCTGACATCCATACAAAATACACCATAACTCCCTCACTACTGGTTCTACAGAGGTGGTCTTAGGTTCAAATCAGAACTATTTCAACTATTTATGCACTACTCATTACATCTAGGGTTGCCAACTCTCTGAAAAATAAATAAGGGACACCTCCCCGGCAGGGCCAACCGGCCGCCCGACCAGTGCCTTCACCCTTCCCAGTGTGGGTGTGAAACAATTTTTACCATTTGACTATTGACTTGACCCTCAATTTAAGTAGATGCATACATGCATTTCTTCTGACATGAACATGTGGAAAACAAATTTTTATTTAACTATTTATTTTTGGCTGTGGCTATTCACAAAGCGGCCGTGTCCATAACTCTCATTTCACTATTCACACGGCAAGACTCTGGTGGCAAAACCTGGAACTACTTGTATAAACAAACATACTGCATTCAAGATGTCATAACTCCTTTAATATTTGTTTGATTTTGATGATTTTGTTTTTTTATTCGGCTGTGCCCTTAACTCTCATTTAATGCAGTAGGTTTGTTTATACAGTAGTTCCAGGTTTTGCCACCAGAGTCTTGCCGTGCGAATAGCCACTTCCTTTATTTTTAGTGCAAAATACATTTTCACTCACAATTTCAATATGAGCATCCCTGTCCTGCTTCAAACCATACAGCCAGTCTACAACTTACTCACAGTTCATTTATTGATAATTAATTCCTATTAATTTATTCTGTACCTCATTTTAACTATCAAGCTTCCAGGAAGCAGATGCTGGATGAGGCTCTGCTGAGTTTCATCCTGAAGGTCTGCCAGCCCCTCAGCACTGTGGAGAGTGAAGGGTTCAGGGAACTGGTTCAGGTCCTTCAGCCCTCATATTCAGCATTATTTGTTTGTTTGTTGTTTGGAAATCATGTCCTGAAATGCCACATTGTTGTTTTTAGAATAGACCTTTGGCAACATCTCGACATCGAAGGGGGCAGGCAGCCCAAAAGTGCCACAGCTGATGCCATCCAGGAGGTGCAGCGGTACCTGGCAGAGGGTACTGAGACAACCAGAAGACAGTATATCCAAACCTCTTCCAGCTGTCATACAGTTTCTCTGCACTCAGCCTCATCTGTGCCCTGTGAGCAGGTGGAGAAGTTACATCAAACAAGTGTAACAGACTCAAATTCAAGACTTTGGAACAACTTCTTTTTTTGACTAAAAAAAAAAAATAAATAATAATAATAATAATAATAATAATAATAATAAAATCCCAGCTCACAAGAGAGAGAAAACAGAGACCTTATGTTAAAAACTGATTTATGGCCCTGTCAGCCAATCACAATCGATTACATCACTATGTCCCGCCCCTAAGCCCTGCCCCTAACCCTCCCCTAGTCCCGCCTCCAAGCCCCGCCCTGGCTCCTCCCCAACACCGCCCCTGGCTCCTCCCCTAGCCCCGCCCCAAGCTCCACCCCTACCTCCCCCTAACCCTGCCCCAAGCTCCGCCTCCAAGCCCTACCTCCCCTCCCACCCGGGTCTAATATTTTAATGTCATTTTATTCCATGAATTAACGATTTAAAAAATACCTAGATCTTTTTTAATGTATTAAAGAATTAACTAATTCTGAAATAATTAAACATAAATCAGAGTCTAATATTTAATACCCCTTTAATATTTTTTAATTCTTAAATTAAAGCGCGTCCTTTTCTGTTTTTTAATTCTTAAAGAAGGGTTAAAAATAACCGTCTCTCGGCTGTAAGTCTTTGCAGCAAGACCATCAAATACCCACGCATAGAGCTCCTCACGGAAACATGACCCCACGGCTGTAATACCTGTTGCAGACGCTGTGTCTGTGTGCGTGTGTGTGTGTCTGTGTGTGTGTGTGTGTCTGTGCGTGTCTGTGTCTGTGTGCGTCTGTGTGTGTGTGTCTGTGTGCGTGTGTGCGTGTCTGTGTGCGTGTGTGTGTGTCTGTGTGCGTGTGTGTGTGTGTCTGTGTGTGTCTGTGTGCGTGTGTGTGTGTGTCTGTGTGTGTCTGTGTGTGTCTGTGTGTGTCTGTGTGTGTGTCTGTGTGCGTGTGTGTGTGTCTGTGTGCGTGTGTGTGTGTGCGTGTGTCTGTGTGTGTGTGTGTGTGTGTGTCTGTGTGTGTGTCTGTGTGTGTGTGTCTGTGTGTGTGTCTGTGTGTGTGTGTCTGTGTGTGTGTGTGTGTGTGTCTGTGTCTGTGTGTGTGTGTGTGTGTGTGTGTCTGTGTGTGTCTGTGTGTGTGTGTGTGTGTGTGTGTCTGTGTCTGTGTGTGTGTCTGTGTGTGTGTCTGTGTGTGTCTGTGTGTGTGTGTCTGTGTGTGTCTGTGTGTGTGTGTCTGTGTGTGTCTGTGTGTGTGTGTGTGTCTGTGTGTGTGTGTGTGTGTGTCTGTGTGTGTGTCTGTGTGTGTGTGTCTGTGTGTGTGTGTCTGTGTGTGTCTGTGTGTGTGTGTGTGTCTGTCTGTGTGTGTCTGTGTGTGTGTGTGTGTCTGTCTGTGTGTGTGTGTGTCTGTCTGTGTGTGTTGTGTGTGTGTCTGTGTGTGTGTGTGTCTGTCTGTGTGTGTGTCTGTCTGTCTGTGTGTGTGTGTGTGTGTGTGTGTCTGTCTGTCTGTGTGTGTCTGTCTGTCTGTCTGTCTGTCTGTCTGTCTGTCTGTGTGTGTGTGTGTGTGTGTGTGTGTGTGTGTGTGTGTGTGTGTGTGTGTGTGTGTGTGTGTGTGTGTGTGTGTGTGTGTGAGAGACCTGCACAGAGGGGGTGTCACGCCGGATGGTCTTTTATAACATAGTAGAGAAGCTTGAATCTTTGGTTGAAGCTTGAATGTTTTATTACATCCGATTTCCTGATGACGGGGTCGTTCGCTGGGCTTGTTTGAAGACGGAAAAACAAAGCTTATTCTACGGGTCTTTTTACAAGGTGTCTGGCCTGGAGGGACGTGATTGATCAGGGGCTGTGGGACACCCGCTGATCGGAGATGCCGCCCGAGGTGATGAAGGCGGAAAAAACAAAGTTTCTTCTCAGTCACGTCCCCCTGTGGGAAGGAGTCAGCGCTCATTTCCACTACGACCGGTGAAGAGTGAAGGCGCCTGGACCCCGCAATGGGTATAAAATAGAATTAATTTGAGGTAAAAAAAAAAAAAAAAAATCCCCTGGTCCTGAAAAACCATGTTGTTTAATTAAGTTTTCTCGTCTTCAAGCAGATGCGAAAACCACATCAGCTTTCAGGGTAAGTGATTTAAGTAATCTTTTTTGATAGAAATGACTGTTTTTAAATGATGCACGCGGTCTGAAACTGTGTCTTTTTTAGACAAAACCACACAGACGGTCCAGAGTGCATTCGGACCCGGCCTCGGTAATATATTTGAAATATTACAGAATATCTGCTTGCGAGGGTGCTGCTTTTTATTTATTTATTTATTTTAATTCTAGAAATCAAGTCAGAGCCCCCTGAAGAAGTTCGAAGGCTGGAAGCCCCGACTTCACCACGCAGATGTAAGTACACCGACCAAAATTAAATCACGGTTAAAACTCTGGAATAACCCGATTTTTTCTGTTACAGCCCGTGGAGAAGTGGGTCAGCGGCAGAGAACCGTAAAACGGTCCACGGATTTACACGGTAAGGAGTCGGAGTTTATGTATTTATTTATTTTAAATATTTAATAACTAACGTTTTTCCCTTTTTTTCAGCACGCGGTGGAGAGAGACCGTCTATTTTCCATCGAGACGCAAGGCTCGAAGATATTCTGAGCTGGGATTAATCTCATCTCGCAACTTTTTTGAAAATGTGTATTCTGTTTTTTCTTATTCCGATGGAACGGGAGAATTCATTTTGAAGAGGTATATTAATTCATTTTGAAGAGGTATATTAATTCATTTTCTTGAGGTAGATTCATCCTGGTACTGTTGGGAAAGTGTAGTGACACGGACCCACAACAGGGGGCATAAATGAACGGACAATAGAAGGAGTTAAATTAGAACACTTTACTGTTGTGAATGCCACAACCAAACACAGCAGATTACAGAATGAATACAAGTCAATCAATAAAGGTGTCGTGTGGGCAGGCTCGACGATAGGAGACGCCCGTCTGGAGACTAACCGGAATCACACGATTTCCACCGCCACCGAACCCGAGGGATACTGGAGCCGCCAAGTCCCGAAGTCCCCAGGTGGCCACCGTCTCGGCGTGTCGGATCTGGTACTGCTGGCGGAAAACAAAGACATTCAAGTGTGGGTGTGTGTACACCCAGTAACAATTATGGTGGGAATTCCACCTCCACCTCTCACTCAATATCTTGCAGAGTACCGCAGTGATTCCTCAGGGGAAAAGAGTGCCGTCCAGCACTCACTCAGCTTCCACCGACAGAGGGACTGGTACTCCTGCAAACACTCACAATATACAGATTATGTTGTACCACACAAACGGCTGAGGATATTACCTCTCAATGAAGTTGATATCTCGGCGATGTGGTGGAGGTGTCTTCCTGCTTTTATTCCTGGTGTGAAGTAGATGATCAGTGACAGCTGTCATGGTTGATGGGTGACAGCTGTCACCTCGGCTGTTCCTGGAGGCGGCAGCGCCCTCTCGTGCCTGAAGCCCGCACTTCAGGCAGGGCGCCCTCTGGTGGTGGGCCAGCAGTACCTCCTCTTCTGGCGGCCCACACAACAGGACCCCCCCCCCCCTCAATGGGCGCCTCCTGGCGCCCGACCAGGCTTGTTTGGGTGGCGACGGTAGAAATCGGCCAGGAGGGCCGGGTCCAGGATGAAGCTCCTCTTCACCCAGGAGCGTTCTTCGGGTCCATACCCTTCCCAGTCCACCAAATATTGAAAGCCCCGGCCCATTCAACGGACGTCCAAGAGCCGGCGTACTGTCCAAGCCGGCTCCCCGTCGATAATACGGGCAGGAGGCAGCGCCGGACCGGGTGCACAGAGGGGTGAGGTGTGATGAGGTTTTACCCTGGAGACATGGAAGACCGGATGGATCCGCAGTGAGGCCGGGAGTCGGAGCCTCAATTCGGTAGGACTGAGGACCTTGAGGATGGTGAATGGTCCGATGTAGCGGTCTTTCAACTTCGGCGACTCGACCTGGAGTGGTATGTCCTTGATTGATAGCCATACCTCCTGCCCGGGCTGGTATGCGGGGGCCGGGGACCGTCGACGGTCTGCATGGGCTTTTGCCCTCATCCGGGCCCTCAACAAGGCCGAATGGGCGGTGCGCCACACCCGACGGCATCTCCGCAGGTGGGCCTGGACCGAGGGCACACCGACCTCTCCCTCCACCAAAGGAAACAAAGGGGGTTGGTACCACAGACACACCTCAAACGGGGAGAGGCCGGTGGCAGAGGACACTTGGCTGTTATGCGCGTACTCGATCCAGGCCAGATGTTCTCTCCAAGCCGTCGGGTGTGTGGAGGTAGTACAACGAAGGGCTTGCTCCAACTCTTGATTGGCCCGTTCGGCCTGTCCGTTAGTCTGAGGGTGATACCCAGATGAGAGGCTCACGGTGGCAGCCAGTTCCCGGCAGAAACTTCTCCACACCTGCGAGGAGAACTGGGGACCACGATCCGAAACGATGTCTGTAGCTATTCCATGCAGCCGGACGACATGGTGGACCAGGAGATCCGCCGTCTCCTGGGCCGATGGGAGCTTCGGGAGGGCCACGAAGTGGGCCGCCTTGGAGAATCGGTCCACTATCGTGAGAATGGTGGTGTGCCCCCGGGACGGAGGGAGGCCCGTGACAAAATCCAGACCGATGTGGGACCAGGGGCGATGAGGCACAGGAAGTGGCTGTAGGAGTCCCTGTGCCTTCTGGTGGTCCGCCTTGCCCCTGGCACAGGTGGTGCAGGCCTGGATGTAAGCCCAGACGTCAGCCTCCAGGGACGCCCACCAGAAGCGCTGCCGGACCACTGCCACGGTCCTACGCACCCCTGGGTGGCAGGAGAGTTTGGACCCGTGACAGAAGTCCAGGACGGCAGCTCTGGCCTCTGGTGGGACGTACAGTCTGTTTTTCGGTCCTGTTCCAGGATCCGGGCTCCATGCCAGGGCCTCCCGGATGGTCTTCTCCACGTCCCAGGTTAGGGTAGCCACGATAGTGGACTCCGGTAAGATGGGTTCCGGTGGATCCGACAGCTCGGTCTTGACTTCTTGTTGATGCACCCGGGACAGGGCATCCGATCTCTGGTTTTTGGTCCCGAGGTGGTAGGTGATCCGGAAGTCAAAACGGCCGAAAAACAGTGACCGGCGGGCTTGCCTGGGGTTCAGTCGCTTGGCGGTCCTGATATACTCCAGGTTCTGGTGGTCAGTAAAAACCGTGAAAGGCACTGACGCTCCCTCCAGCAGGTGTCTCCACTCCTCAAGAGCCTCTTTCACCGCAAGGAGCTCTCGATTGCCCACGTCATAGTTCCGCTCAGCTGGGGTCAACCTGCGGGAAAAATAGGCACACGGGTGAAGAACCTTATCGGTCTCTCCGCTCTGGGATAGCACGGCTCCTATCCCTGAGTCACAGGCGTCCACTTCAACCACAAACTGGCGACTAGGATCGGGCTGCACCAAGACAGGTGCAGTCGAGAAGCGCCGTTTCAACTCCCTGAACGCGGCATCGCACCGATCCGACCAGGTGAAGGGAACTTTTGGTGAGGTCAGGGCTGTCAGGGGGCTAACTACCTGACTATACCCCTTAATGAACCTCCTGTAAAAATTTGCGAAGCCGAGGAACAGTTGCAGCTTCCTACGGCTCGTAGGTTGGGGCCAGTCTCTCACCGCTGCGACCTTGGCCGGATCCGGAGCGACGGAGTTGGAGGAGATGATAAACCCCAGGAAGGACAAAGAGGTGTGGTGAAACTCACACTTGTCGCCCTTCACAAACAGCCGGTTCTCCAACAACCGCTGCAGGACCTGACATACATACCGTACATGGGTCTCAGGATCTGGAGAAAAGATGAGTATATCATCCAGATATACGAAGACGAATCGGTGCAGGAAGTCCCGCAAGACGTCATTAACCAAAGCTTGGAACGTCGCGGGGGTGTTAGTGAGGCCGAACGGCATGATCAGGTACTCAAAATGACCTAACGGGGTGTTGAATGCCGTCTTCCATTCGTCTCCCTTCCGGATCCGAACTAGGTGGTATGCGTTCCTAAGATCCAACTTTGTGAAGATTTTGGCTCCATGCAGGGGGGTGAACACCGAATCCAACAAAGGCAACGGGTATCGGTTGCGAACCGTGATCTCGTTCAGCCCCCGGTAATCAATGCATGGACAAAGACCGCCATCTTTTTTGCCCACAAAAAAGAAACCTGCTCCCATCGGAGAGGTGGAGTTACGGATCAGCCCGGCAGCTAAGGAGTCCCGGATGTAGGTCTCCATCGATTCGCGCTCAGGTCGGGAGAGGTTGTACAGCCTGCTGGACGGGAACTCCACGCCTGGCAACAAATCGATGGCACAATCGTACGGACGGTGCGGGGGAAGGGTGAGTGCCCAATCCTTGCTAAAAACGTCCGCAAGATCGTGGTACTCAACCGGCACCGCCGATAGATTGGGGGGAACTTTGACCTGCTCCCTAGCCTGGGAACCGGGAGGAATCGAGGATCCCAAACACACCCAATGGCAGGTCTCGCTCCACTGTACCACCACCTCGGACGGCCAATCAATCCGGGGATTGTGTTTTAGCATCCAGGGGAACCCCAAAATCACACGGGAGGTAGAAGGAGTCACAAAAAACTCAATCTCCTCCCTATGATTCCCTGACACTACCAGAGTTACTGGTAGTGTCCTGTGTGTGATTAAAGGGAGTAGGGTGCCATCTAGTGCTCGCACCTGCAATGGTGAAGGAAGCGCCACCAGAGGGAGCCCTACCTCCCTGGCCCATCTGCTGTCTAGCAGATTCCCTTCTGACCCTGTGTCTACCAGTGCTGGGGCCTGAAGGGTTAAATCCCCGCTAAGGATTGTAACTGGGAGCCATGTGGAAATGTGTGTGTGTCCCACGTGAATTTCTTGGCCCACCCTAAGCCCAGTTTCTAGGGGCGGGCGTTGGTGTTTAACCGTTCGGGGCAATTGCTCAATTGGTGCTCCATTGAGCCACAAACAAAACACGCCCCGCGGGGAAGCCTCCTCTGTCTATTCGGTGGTCTGAATGTTGCCCTGCTCATGTCCATAGCTTCGTCAGCAGGGGGAGCTGTCACCCCACGGGACGTAGAGGCCAGGGAGCGTGGGAAGGGCAGACCTTTTTCGGACCCGGAAGGAAGAGGGACGGCGCGCGCCGGCCACGCCCTTCGTCTCGTTCCCGACGGCGTTCCTCCAACCGATTGTCTAACCGTATAACAAGATCGATAAGCCCATCTAATTCCCGCGGTTCATCCTTGGCCACCAGGTGCTCCTTCAGGACCGATGACAGTCCGTTTACGAAGGCGGCGCGGAGCACAGCGTTATTCCAGCCGGACCTCGCAGCCGCGATGCGGAAGTCGACTGCATAAGCGGCTGCGCTCCGGCGTCCCTGTCTCATTGACAGCAGCACAGTTGAAGCGGTCTCTCCCCTGTTAGGGTGATCAAACACTGTTCTGAACTCCCTCACAAACCCAGTGTACGTGTGAAGGAGCCGTGAATTTTGCTCCCAAAGCGCCGTAGCCCAAGCGCGTGCCTCTCCCCAAAGCAGAGTAATCACATAAGCTATTTTGCTAGCGTCTGACGCGTACATGACGGGACGTTGTGCGAAGACGAGCGAACACTGCATGAGAAAGTCCGCGCACGTCTCCACACAACCTCCGTACGGCTCAGGACGGCTTATGTATGCTTCAGGGGATGGTGGGAGGGGTTGTTGTTGCGCTCCTGGAACAGATGATACATTACCCGAGGCGTTAAATTCGCCGCCTCGAAATAACATCGAGTCCGGAGAGAGACTTTTAAGCCGTGTTCGTTTAACACCGATAAATGATGCTCTTAATAATTTGGCGGCTGAACGAGAATCGGAAGAAATTAACCCCTACATCATTTCTGCGATTAACGCTATAAATTCGACGCTCCAGTCTGATACTGAAGAGCCCCCTGACCCCCCGCACACACCGCCTCCAGACGAGTCCGGTCCCGCGGCGTTGAACCAGGTACGTCTGACTCCTCTAAATAACGCCGTAAACCTCCTCGCGTGTGAAGTTAATCCGCGGTGGATGAATTAAACCAAATGCCTAACAACGCGCGCGTTTTTTCACCTGTAAGAAGTCCCTCCCCGCGCAATGCGCACGGAGAAGATATTTTAAACAGAGCTCGTTTAACCCCGATAAACGCGGTAATCTCTGTTTTGATGGAAGGCGGGGATGATGCACGACCGGGGTCCAGCCGACAGTCTCCCATGACGGGCGGTGGGGCTGCTGACGTCATCAGGAGACCGGCTTTTAACAATATCGAAATCAGGCAGCCTCTAAATTTCCATTGCGTCGACGAAATTCCCGACTACGCAGAATTTTATCGTAGCGTCGTTGGGACTCTTCAGAACTCGGTTGAAAAGGCTTTAACACATGCCAGGGCCGGGGACTTTATCCAGATGGAGATTCGTGGGGACTCAGTCTACAATGAGGCCGCTTTGATCAGCTCATATAACGACGCGGGCGATGTGACGGGCTTCCAAAATCTGCTAGAACGACTGATACAATCGAATTTCCAACGTTTTATCCAACGAGTCTCTGGAATTAGTGGTCCAAGTCATCCGCAACCAGAATGGTGCGGGGAAACGCAGAATAGATGACCTCCTCCATCACGAGGTTCTGAGGAAAAAATCCAAATGCCTTAATATCGTGTATAATCCTGACAACAGTTTATGTTTCGCGATAAACCTCGTTCAATTATTGAATCCTCATCTGACTACGCATGAGGCGGAGCAGCGCGGGCTGGCGTTACAAATTAGCGTTGGATTAACAGCTGCTACGCCGGTATCTTTAGAGCAGGTGGGAAAATTTGAAAACGTTCTGGGTCGTAAAATTGTGGTGTTTTTCAAAGCTGAAGGGGAGAGAAAGCTGACAAAATTCCAGACAGGAATACCGGCGCTGCAGAAAACTCTTTTCGTTTTTCTGTTTAATAATCATTTTTACGGAATCACCGATTTAAAGAGATTTTTGGGAGTGAAATATGTATGTGAGTTTTGCTTTGAGGGGTACAATAACCCCGCCTCCCATAACTGTCCATCATATTGTAAAATTTGTGAATCCACGCAGTGTTACGAGAAAATAACCCGGTATTCTGCAGCGAATGTAACAAGAAGTGTCCCTCCCGAATTTGATAAAGACCCCGAGAGCAGAGAAAAATATATCACGGACTACTGGCTGAATCAGAAGATTCGTTTAGACCCAGAAAAAATCAGTCACAATCCGGCAAAACGACAGATGGCTAAGATCTGCCTCAACTCCTTCTGGGGGAAATTCGCCCAGAGGTCAAATCTGACGCAGACCGCGCTCGTTAAAAACGCTGACGATCTGTTCAGCTATCTGTTTTCTGAAGAGTACGAGGTCATATATCTAACATTCCTCAGCAGTCAGGCGGCTATGGTTCAATGGAGGTACGGCCCGCGGTACGTCAGCCGACTGGGTAAAGCCGTCAATATTTTCATTGCAGTGTTTACAACAGCGTACGCGCGTTTGACCTTGTACGGTTTTATGGAGGCTGTGGCAAATCCTGACAGGATTCTGTATTATGATACCGATAGCCTGATTTACGTTTGTAGGCGGGGTGAAACCTCGCTGCCTACCGGTAATTATCTGGGGCAGCTCACCGACGAGTTGAACGGCGACGTCATCACAGAGTTTGCAGCAGCGGGGCCTAAAAGTTAAGCATATAAAACCGTACGAGGTAAAACGGTCATGCGTGTGAAGGGGATCACTCAAACCCACGAGAGCTGTCAGAAAATAAACTTTGACAGCGTCAAAGATTTGGTCGAGGGTTATATAAAAGACCCCGCCCTCGCTGCATCTATCAAAATTAAACGTCATAAAAGCAGTTTCAGTTTGACAAACATGTTATTTCAAAAATCCTTCAGGGTGGTGTATGACAAGTGGCATCTTTTAAAGGACGGGGAAACCGAACCGTTCGGATTTTGAAACATGTCTCACTCGGGAAATACGGTGGAGATTGACCCCAGACTTCAGCCCCCATTCTCCTGTCTCATCGTTGGACCGAGTGGTTCGGGAAAGACTGTGTTTGTGAAAACATTGCTGGAAAATTGTAGCCACGCTATGAGATATGTGCCTGACAACATTGTATGGCTGTATACGTCTGAACAACCTCTGTATTCTGAACTGAAGAATAAAAATATTAAATTTGTAAGAGGACTCCCTGACTCATTTCTGGACGACAGCCTTTTCCCTGAAGGTCAGAGCCATCTGGTTATTTTGGACGATCTCATCTTTCAAACAGCGGATCATCCTGAAGTTGTAAGAATTTTCACCCAGTACAGACATCACCGGAATATGAGCGTCATCATGATCACACAGAACGTGTTTCATAAAGGGAAATACAGTCGAACCATCAGTTTGAATTGTAATTATATGGTGCTGTTTAAAAACCCCAGAGACAAGTTACAGATGAACATTCTGGCTCAGCAAATGTTTCCCGGCAGAAAACAAATTTTTTTGGAGGCTCTTGATGATGCTACGAGCGTACCTTACGGGTATTTATTACTGGATTGCACGCAAGAGTGTCCAGATCAGTTCAGACTGAGATCGGGATTACTCCCGCACGAGTGGCCCACAGTTTATTTACAGAAAGATAAACGGATATGAGCTCTCTTTTAAAAAGGAATGTCCCCGCTCTTAAAGCGCTAATCAGAGCCGGGGCGAGGGAGCGTCACCACAGCCTGAAGACCTGCAGGCCGGAGCTTCTGAAAACTTTATCCGAGATCGCTTTGAATATATTAAAGGGTAATATCGCCTTGAGCGACTCTCAATTCCATGCCTTGAAAAAACGAAAAAGAGTTTTACGTCTTCTGGCCGACAGAAAAACCAGTTACAAAAGGAAGCGGGGAGCGCTGATTCAGACGGGCGGCTTTCTCCTGCCTCTGCTCGCCGCAGCCCTGCCCGTTATAACGAGTCTAATAGTACCCACAGGATAATGGCGTTCAAAGCGGCGCAAAAGATGTTTTTACTGACTCCTCAACAGATGCTTCAACTCGGTCATTCCGTTCCGCCGAGCGGAAATAACATCAGACAAACGGCGGAAAATGATTTAGACTCGCGAATGCGGGCCGTGCTGGAGGAACGTACTCACTCCCCTTACGAAAAAATTAAAAAGTATGAGGCTCTGCTGCAGCGCTATTTAACCCTGATCAAACAGGGGGAACTCGAATCACGCGTTTCACCCCCGCAAGAGACTCGCGTCGCTAAGCAACCTGAGGAGGAGGAGGAGGAGGAGGAGCTGGATGAGACTGTGACAGAGGTCCTGAAGAATATCCCCTCCAGAGAGCGTAGAAACGCTGAATATATTATGAGGAAATTGTCGGTGGGTAATACGCGCTGGAGTCCGTCGGGGGAATTTATTTACAAGGGGAAAGTCGTGAGGGGGTCTCACGCCATAGATCTTATGAAACATCTCGGATCCTCGTTCAAGAAATCGAGCCCCCCTACAGGTTGGTTGAAGTTCCTCAATATTTTACAGGAGCGGAACATTCCGGTGGCGTGCGTATCAAACCCACAAGCCCGCGAGCAGTTTCAGAAGCTTAAAAAAGGACAGAGCAGCTCGCCGGATGAATCCCTTCTTTTAACCGATTCACCGGCCAGGAAGAAACGACTTCCAACGCTGGGAAGGTTTCTCACCATAAAAGGAGGGTGTCGAATTAAAAACTGACTGGATATTATGATCAAGATTTTTTAAAATACATCGCAGTCAGACACGTTTTTGTATATTGTTACTAATAAAACACCGACTGAAACTCATCTCCGGCCTTCATCACTTTTATTCGGCATATGGTTTAAAAAACAACTTTCAACACTTCTCTACTTAATAACAACGATGCAAAAAACGAAAAACATTAAAGGTGTGATCGGGGGTGCGTTTTCTACACATCCGGAACATTTTTCACAAAAAAAAAAACACATAAAAAAAATCAAAGGTCAAAGCTTCTTTCTACACTTAATAACGGGGGTTTAAAGCGTGCAAATGCGATAAAACTTTAAAGGTATGATCGGGAGGCCGCTCTCACACATCCATCCCATTTTCAGGCAAAAAAAACACACATAAAAAAATCAAAGGTCAAAGGTCAACGCTTCTTTCTACGCTTAATAACGAGGGTTTAAAGCGTGCAAACGCGATAAAACTTTAAAGGTATGATCGGGAGAGCGTTTTCTACACATCCAAAGCATTTTTTCACAAAAAAACACACATAAAAAATCAAAGGTCAAAGGTCAATGCTTCTTTCTACGCTTAATAACAGGCTATTAAATTATGCAAATGCGATAAAACTTTAAAGGTATGATCGGGAGAGCGTTCTAAGACGGGGGTTACATTTTCACACGGAAAAACATAAAATAATAGGAACGCCGTGTTGTGTGGGCCGCCAGAAGAGGAGGTACTGCTGGCCCACCACCAGAGGGCGCCCTGCCTGAAGTGCGGGCTTCAGGCACGAGAGGGCGCTGCCGCCTCCAGGAACAAGCCGTGGTGACAGCTGTCACCCATCAACCATGACAGCTGTCAATGATCATCTACTCCACATCTGGAATAAAAGCAGGAAGACACCTCCACCACATTGCCGAGATATCATCTTCATCAAGAGGTAATATCCTCAGCCTTTGTGGTAATTTTCTAAATCTATCTATTGTGAGTGTTTGCAGGAGTACCGGTCCTTAGTTTGTGGAGGCTGTGCAGGACGGCACTCTTTTTCCTCTGAGGGATCGCTGCAACACGTATTGAGTGAGAGGTGGAGGTGGAATTCCCACCATGATTGTTACTGGGTGTACACACACCCACACTTGACTGTTTTTGTTTTCTGCCAGCAGTACCAGATCCGACACGCCGAGACGGTGGCCACCTGGGGACTTCGGGACTTGGCAGCTCCAGTATCCCTCGGGTTCGGTGGCGGTGGAAATCGTGTGGTTCCGGTTCGTCTCCAGACGGGCGTCTCCTATCGTCGAGCCTGCCCACACGACACTTTTATTAATTGACTTGTGTACATTCTTGTGTACAACCAGTCCCAGCAGAAGACTGCCCCTCCCTGAGCCTGGTTCTGCTGGAGGTTTCTTCCTGTTAAAAGGGAGTTTTTCCTTCCCACTGTAGCCAAGTGCTTGCTCACAGGGGGTCGTTTTGACCATTGGGGTTTTACATAATTATTGTATGGCCTTGCCTTACAATATAAAGCGCCTTGGGGCAACTGTTTGTTGTGATTTGGCGCTATATAAAAAAAATTGATTGATTGATTGCTGTGTTTGGTTGTGACGTTCACAACAGTAAAGTGTTCTAATTTAACTCCTTCCATTGTCCGTTCATTTACGCCCCCTGTTGTGGGTCCGTGTCACTACACTTTCCCAACACGCCGGTTAACACAAGCCGTGACAATATTTAAACTCGTGCAAAGGCCCTGCTAGCTGGTTACAGGAGGTATTGCAGCTTTTCTTAAGGCAATAACGATATCTTTTCACAAAATCAGAAACCAAATCATCGTTCGCAATAGTATTTTCGGTGTATAAAGACACCACGTCCTGGTACGACTTCCCGGCGGCTCTGTTATACAGATAATACATGCAGTGTTGTCCGCATACGTCCAATAACTCATGCTGAAGCTGTTTGTTGTGATACAGAATGTTTCTAACATCTGGGAGATTCTCCAGATATCGCAGGATGCTTTTAGGGTAGTATTCAAAGTCCGGGCTGAGGCCTAACGAGTCAAAAAATGTGGCTCGACCATTTTTTTCAAAGGTGAGTGCTAACCAGTGTTCCCCCAGTAAATGTCTAGGGTGGGTGTTTACAATGAAATATACGGGAGGGTCCGGCTTGATCCGGAATAACTCGTCAGACGCGAAAACACCGGCGAACAGGTCTCCTATTAAGCCCCTCATAACAGCGTCCAATTCCAGGGTGTTCATCAGTAAAAATCCACAAGGACCTGTCGCTTGGAATTAATCTCCAGGAGAGAATCGTAACACGCGTACACTATCAGCGTGGTGGTATGCGGAGTCGCGACTCTGAATCTCATCTCAAGTCGCAGGGTCCCTGTGGAGACGGGGCTCAGAGCGCCGCTGTCCTCCTCCGGGTTTAAATTGAAGACGTACAGCGCGTAGCCGAGTGCAAAATCCTCCCGGTCTATACAGAGAGGCAAGTCCTTGAGGTGTCACCCGGTTGCCGTGTAGAGATTGTAAAACTCCCTGACAGAGAGTTCGTTGGTAAATTCAGGCTGGAAAGCTTTAGCCGGCAGCTGTCTCCCGTTTTGACTGAGTGCGAGGTACTCCAGGTCATAGTGTGCAAATTCAAACGGGGACAGATCTCTTCTCCCGCTGAATGCATTGTGATTCACCATACCCAGAACCACATATTTGGGCATGGTTCCTAAAAACAGGTTCTCCTGGTTGCATATCCTGGAGTTCTGGGGGATCACAACGTTGACGTGACGTTGATTTGTGATAACGGGTACACAGCGTTCCCTTTCATGAGAGCTGCGGAGTGACCCAATCTCACTGCAGGGGATACGGTGACTTTCTTAACGAATAGGGACGCGCCCAGAATTTTCAGCTTGAAAGTGGAGGCCGCCAGCCCCATCAGGCAGAAAGCATCGCTGGCTTGAATTAATTATCTCTTAGATCAACATTATTCAGAAGAAGCCTCTCGCAGAAAAATATGTCCGCGTGCAGCGGGCCCTGAACTTGAAATTCACGCGATTCAGCGCTAAAGCACGCTCTGCTCACGAGGCCTTTATTCGGGCCCGCGTCATCCACAGCGGTCGAATTGTGCTGACCCGGGGTGTCTTTGTAAAACAATCCACCCGTGAACTGCGATTTCAATGAAGCGGGTGAAAAGTTCAGCAGCGTCTCAATCATCGCCCTGTACGGGTGCGTCGTGCTGGACTGGGAAATTAGCCGGTCACCCAGAGTCACGTTGACTTGCGAGAAAATCGTATTGAGAGGGTAATTTATTACCCCCACGCGGGTGTCATTAGCCAGGTCAGTCCCGTCGGCGTTTGTAATTTTCATTCGCAGATAAAGCAGCGTATTATTGAGGTCTAAATACCTCTCACTGTCTCCGGGGATAAAAACTCGATAGGACCCATGTCCATCAGGGCTGATAACCGGCTGACCTCAACGTATTGGCTTTGCTCGATGGACAGCTGGGTCCCGGGGACAGCGAATAAATCCAATTCGCTCATGGTGCATTCGGGGGAATTATTTCGCAAAAGAGACATTGTTTAAGAGAAAATATCCACGGACAACCTCCTCTTCTTATGCTTCCTTTGAACTGTTCTGCTTTTTCCGGGGGTCTTTCGCTTTTTAACCGTTTTGATCCGTTTCCTCGGGGGCATTTCCGGGGCCTTGTTGAGAGCACCATGATTCCGGACCCCCGCTGCTGCTCGGGTTCCTGACTCCGTCCGGCCCTGTCAACAACGCGGCTCACTACGTCGGAAGCGATGCTTCGAGCTGCGTTTTTCAGGTGAGGTTTGGCGATCATGTATCCTTGTTTAATCAGTGGCGACACAAATTTGAACAGTTTCGAAAATATGTTCCCGAGCCCGCGCCCGTACATAACAGGAGCGCCGTGGAAGCCGTGAAGGCCGTTCCCGACTTGATTTTCATAGTAAGGCACAAATCTATAAATGTCGGCTTTGTGCGCTGCCCCGGCCATTTTTTTATCCCGCCGGTTTAAAATGTAATGTCACAACCACTTTACCGTATCTGAAATTCACCGGTCGATCTTGATCGCTTTTGATTTCGATGTGTATCGTCTCAATATGTCTTTTGGAGACCGGGATGTAATAAGCGGGGTTGAATTTCTTTGTAATTATTTCCCCGAAACGACCTCCAATTTCGAACGTTCGGAGGAGAGGAGCAAAAGCGTCGCCCACCGCCTGAGGCTGTACAACGTCTGTATAACAGAACAGGTGATACATACCCGCTTTTATATCGGGGTAGCGGGGAGAGCTCGTGACCCCGGGTCCGCATCTCAGCCATTGATTAGGCTGTATCCCCAGCATGTACGCCGTCGGGGCTTCAAAATATACCTGGCAGGTACCGTCTCCTTCCCACAGAAACCTTTTCTGGATATCGTCATATTTTAAAGTCAGCTTTGGATCTATAGTCTTCAAACGAGGGTTTATCCGCGCTGCAATAACCTCAAAGTTATCGTAATATCCCGTGTCAAAAAATTGCGAGTGAACGGCGAGTTTGTTCTTGGGCGGTAAGCCCATAATTTTCTTCACCTGAAACGTACAGCAAGGCTTTTCCGGGATATTTAACCAGGTGTGCGGATAAGAAATTTCCGTCAGCGCCACATCCCAGTCACCCTCCAGATCCAGGTGTCGAGCCAAGTCCACCTGGTAGCATGAAATTGTGTTGTCCGGGAATACTTTTAGGCTGGCGTTTGAAGGCAGAGTCATATAAAATCCGTGTTTCAGATCCCGATCCATTTCTCATATGTTGGTTGAAGATAGATGTTCTCATATTTATACGGCCATCAGCTGGTCCGCGGGAACCCAGGAGTTAAATTTCTCGGGCCAATTTTTCCATCTGACAAATACAAATTTCTTCCTGTTGGTAAAATGTTCACAAATAATTTCTTGAACCTGAAAGGGTCTGTCTTTTGCTATTTTAACCTTCTGCAATTCTGGTTCATAGAATGAACCTTCAATGATCTCGCCGTCATAATCTTTCAATTTATAAACGGGTGGCGCACGTTGTATACATTCTGACACCGTGAACATTTCATCAGTAAAACTTTGTTCATATTTTTTTTATCAAAAACTCCCCTGAGCTTGGAGACCCTGACTATATCTCTGACCTTATATTTAAACTTCACAGGCCTCCTGCGTAGGGTGGATGCCCCGTACAAATTTTGAAACACTTGATCCACGTTTCGAGCATTAACCTCATTCGGTCTCATCTTAATGCTTTTATGATAACTCTCGTTATAAGCCGTGAGTAAAGACGGCAGGACGTCAATGTATCTTCGTGTGTTTTTAGCAGTAAAATATCTCCACATTCTCGTCTTTAGCGTGCGATTAAACCTCTCGACAACCGAGGCTTTCAGATCACTGGCCGTGGCAAAATGTAGAATCCGGTGTTTTTTCATTAAATCCTTGAACGGTTTGTTAAAAAACTCTTTCCTGGCATCAGTCTGCAGCTTCAGAGGCACCCCGCTCTGCTTTAAGAGTGAGGCAAAGGCCTGTGAGACTTCGTGCCCTTGCTTCGACTTCAGGGCTCTGGCATACGCTTTTTTTGAGAAGATATCGATAACGGTCAGCAGGTACTTGTACCCGTCATTAAAATCTGATAACCCCTGCATGTCGCATAAATCCGCCTGAAATTGGTTAAGCGGGTTTGTGACAAATACTCTATTTCTTGGAAAATGCGTCCTGGCTGGTTTGTGTAATGTGTATGCATCTTCCCCCGACAGGAAATCTCTGATATGCTTCATACGAATTTTAGAGCCGTGTTGATCGGTCATAGCCCTGTGTAAACGCTCCGGTCCTCCAAAACTCCCCGGATTTGCCGGACTATAATACATAACCCTCATTAAACCCTCATCACCCATCTTTTAAGGCGGATCTCTTCAGAATGATGAAGCGGATAGTCCTTTTTCATTTTTATATGTTTTAGCGACCATAAATATTAGTCTTTTGTTTTAAATAGGCGCTATTGGAGACGTTAAATTGAACTCTGATTCAGCACCGCGGAGAGCGCTCACAGAGCAGCCTCGAGCTTTTAATAAGACCGTGTTAAAACCCATCATTAATTCATACGAGCACCTTTTTTCCACCAAAACCTCGTTTGTATGACTGTCTTGCAATATGAAGCGCCTTGGGGCAACTGTTTGTTGTGGTTTGGCGCTATATAAATTTGATTTGTAAAACATTTCACCCTTTTTTCAACAATATTATTGGAAAGAACACTGACCGTCTAAGTTTTAGAATATATGCTTTATTACATTCATTAAAGTCACACACAGAGAAAAAACAATTGTTCATGTTTATTAAACACAGCATACAAGAAGGAAAAAAGTATACGTTCACGTACAAAACTGGAAAACTCTGAGTAATACATCTCCCCCGCATTTACGGTTTATTTCAGTATTCAGCTGTAAAAGTGTAGGAACAATCTCCCCTCAGCCCAACTGTTTCACCCGGTACGCCATCACATCCACAAACAGAGTGTATAATGTAAGCAGGTGCAAAATGTATGTAATGTAAGCACGTGTAAAATCGTCAGTGGTCAAAACAGAGATTTTCAGTAATACGCTGTACAGAGATTTTTCAGATGAATGGAGAGCCGCGTTGTAGATATGTTCTGTCCAGACTCTGGGCCTGGGGCTACGTCTGATAACGTCAAAGACCCTCTCCATAACGCATGAAGGCGGGGCGTCTGGGGTCTCCAGCCTGCGAATGACTGCCCGCTCCTGCTTATACGAGAGTCCACGTATAATATAAACTTCCCGCAGGCTTTGAAAGAGACTCATCACACAATTAGCCATGACTGTAAACAATATAATGATATTAAAAAAAAAAAAAATGCAGGTTTTTTTCTTCAGTCGTCTGGGTTATAGACGGCTACCATCCCCTCCAGGTCGAGATCGGCGTCTTCACCGAAACATGTGTACAGTTCGTTGATCTTTGCTTCAAAATTATCAGTGTATTTCAGCTCAGTGAGGATGTTTTCTACCGCCCCCTGGACCCTCGCCACCGATGGATTGAGGAAGCACTGGGCTAGGAGTTTTACCACAGCCGGGATGAAGGTCGGTCTCCAGAGTCTCACCATTAATCTCTCAAAATGTCCGGTAAAGAAATATTCATTTAACGGGTCCAGGCACTCGTGCTGGCGCTGGCTAAGGTTTTTGTCTGTAACTTTTGATCACAGCCAAAAGTAAGTGGGCCACGCCGACTTTCACCGTTTTCAGGAATTCCTCTGACAGGAACCCGTCTGGCCGGTCTGATGTGTAAGATGTGGCGTATTTCTCAGCCCGCTCGAGGTCTTGTACCTCCCCCGGACTCGCGGCCTCCGTGACAGCGGGAAGAGAGCCCACGCCTCCCGGGCTAGAAAGCGCGTGAGAAGGATGGATCTCGCCCCAGACCGGTTCGAGCTGAACTCCCCACGGGGTCTCGTACCCGCCGCGGGTCCGTGAAGCCTTCTGGCGCCGGTCCTGGTTCACAACCGGCTCGGCAGATCTCGTCCAGGCCTGCCCCGGGGATGGTGGGTCTCTTCCACAGGCGAGCGCGCAGTCACAAGTGATGTCATCGGCCGGTGCGATGGGGGAGGTTGAGGAGGTCATGCTGGTTCGTCGTCCGATGCTTAAATGAGATGTGGTCCGGTGGTTTTTTATAGAAATCCCCGTGCATGCGGGGGAGGAGCTACAGCAGAGTTTTTTTTTTTTTTTTTTTTTTTTTTTTTTTTTTTTAAGTAAAAAGAGGGGCCAAGTTTTTTTGGACTTCGATCACGTCCCTCCAGGCCAGACACCTTGTAAAAAGACCTGTAGAATAAGCTTTGTTTTTCCGTCTTCAAACATGAAGAAGACTGTTATCACAGCAAATCAACGAGAACATTGAGCAGTCCAAGGTGCTTCTACCATCAGCTGTGTGTTTGACACTGACATCTGTGTACTTCTCATACACTTCTTCTATCAAATGAAGCTGCACTATGATGTGGTGATGGATGAACAATAATTGACATAAAGGTGACACAGTGTGTCTGTCATTCATGAGCAAACAGGATGTGACACGACCTCATACTCATATGGTATTGGGAAAGCAGCAGCTTTGAAAACTTTGACTTTCAGGAAATTTACTGAAGCTACTAAGAAAAGAAGATGCAAATCCTGAAGACGTAGATGAAGCCACGTCATTTTGTTAAGCACAGACTAAACAGACAAAAGTTCAACAAGGAGTTTATTGCAAAAAGTAAAGGTGTCAGGGTTCGAGATTTTGTTTGCTTGTCTTTTTTATTTTCGTTTGGTCTGTTTTGTTATTTTCTTTGATTCATTGGTTTTGTGTGTGTTTACTCTCTTGCTGGGTTTATTTGTTTGGGTCTGTCTGTCTCTGTCTCTCTTGTCTGTCCCTGCGTTCTTGGTGGTGGGCGTTTCTCTGTCTCTGGCCACACCTTTGTTCTGGTGCTTTCCACGCACATCTGTTCCTAATATAAAGCTCATCAAATCAAATCAAATCAGATCAAATCAATTTTATTTATATAGCGCCAAATCACAAGAAACAGTTGCCCCAAGGTGCTTTATATTGTAAGGCAAGGCCATACAATAATTACGGAAAAACCCCAACGGTCAAAACGACCCCCTGTGAGTAGGCACTTGGCAAGAGTGGGAAGGAAAAACTCCCTTTTAACAGGAAGAAACCTCCAGCAGAACCAGGCTCAGGGAGGGGCAGTCTTCTGCTGGGACTGGTTGGGGCTGAGGGAGAGAACCAGGAAAAAGACATGCTGTGGAGGGGAGCAGAGATCGATCACTAATGATTAAATGCAGAGTGGTGCATACAGAGCAAAAAGAGAAAGAAACACTCAGTGCATCATGGGAACCCCACAGCAGTCTAAGTCTATAGCAGTGAGGTGATGAGGAATACTCATCACCTCGGGTTAGATAAAGTGACTGTATGCTGTTGTTCTTCGCCAGATTGATGCACCTTGTGCCTTCTCTCCAGCCCTCATTCTCATGTTCCACAGTCCTGCCTGAATGCGTTTCTCGACCTCCTGCCCGTTTTTCTGACCTCGCCAAAGTTTGATGATTTGTGTACTCCTGCTGTGTATTTTGGATTGCCTTTTTGTGTACCGACCTCTGCTATCCTCCTCACTAAAGCCTTTACCAACCAGAGCTGTTTGTGTAACCCTCGCATTTGTGTCCAAATGTTTTTGACCAACCCGCCTGTCAGATCATTCTGGCCAGCAAGGGACACAGCAGGCTCAAACCCGTTCCAGCTGGTGGTACGTCACCATAGTCGGCAGCTTGCTCGGCAGGAAGACGAGCTCACTGCGCTTAGATGCATGTTTAGCGAGCTAGCTAAATGCCAGGACTCCTTCGTCAGTAAGCACACTCGCTCATGAGGCTCAAGCAGGGCAGCCGCAGAGTCACTGATTATGCCATAGACGTCCGTATCCTGGCAGCCAAGAGTGAATGGAACAAAGCCGCACTCCTTGATGTTTTCTTCCAGGGGCTGTTGGCCAAAGTCCAGGCCCAGCTCATCGTCATCGACCTCATGGAGGACCTCAACAAGCTCATTGCACTGGCCATCCATACCAACCGACGCCTGCTGGACCGACCTCACAGAGGGAGTTGACAACCAGATCGCCGGTCAGACACACCTCTGAACCACTAATCCTCTTCCTCTCACGCCTGGTGTCGCAAATTGAACGCCCCCCCCCCCCCCCCAAAAAAAAAAACGGTCCGCCCTGCTTTCACTGTGCATGCATCATTAGCCAAGGTTCACGGATTAACACCTCATTTCTACTTCAAACTGCCTCCAGTCATCATCTATCTCAGTGACAGATATCTGAAGCGTTTGTACAACAATCATTTCCACATAAAATCAGCATCATTTCATCATAAAAGACGGAGGAAGCAATCAGAACACTGTGGCTAAACAAGCTGTTAGCTGTTGCATATACTACGTGTTGGTCATTTCAAAGTGTCACGGAATTTCACCGACTTTCTGCTTAAAACGGCCTTGTTTCTGCTTAAGTGTTGCAACTTGCTGCCGACGGATTGTTTGTTGTTGTGACGGTCCTTCAATCCCTACATGGTTGTATTTGTTTCTTTTATTTGTTTAACACTTCTCTTGGTTTTTAATTGTATCTACTCTGAATCTTATTTAACTACAGTCCCCCTCTTGTGAATAACTAGCGGTTAGCTTTGCTAGCAGTTAGCTTGCATTAGCTAGGTTGACTCCCCCTTCCCTGCGCCGTTTCTTTTATTACTGTTTTTACCAGTCGAATACTTTTGTTAGTTTTTCAGTGTAACTGCTGTGAATTTTAGGTCATTATTTTACTCCTCTGTAAACCTTAGGAGTAGTTAGCATACTCATTAGTGGTTAGCTCACGCTTGCTTGGCTATACTCTTGAATTTTCTGGTGCACAAAGTACACTACTTTATATGGTGTACTATATGTAAATCCTACATGATGCTGGCAGATAGGGTGGCTCTTTTAGAGAGCCGTGTCTGTTAGAGAGCCGTGTCCAATAGAACAGCTTCTTAGCTTAGTGGAGATAGATGCTACAGGCATGCCAGACAAGGTTAGTGTTATACTGGCTAGCGTGTCCATTAGCATCAGCCTATAAACACCGGCTGTGGATATGATGGCTTTTGGACCATGGTTGAGCAGAGGAAGTCATGCAGGGCATGGTGCCTGGTTGTGGTACACCGATCACACTCACCACTGCGAACTTTGAACTGGTTTCCTCCCTTGGATATGCCTGATGTGAGTTCTTTGAACCCACTGGTGACTTCCACTCCTATATCCAGGCCGAAACGCCGGGCTTTAGTGATAGGGGATTCTATCACCCTCAAAGTCAGGTTACAGATGCCGGCTGACATAAAATGTATTCCTGGGGCCAGAGCTCCCGACAGTGCTTCCCATCTTAGGGTGGTGATGCTACAGATGGATAGACAGACAAAAGAACATGACAAAAGATACAGTCGCATACTTATTCACGTCAGCGCCAATGATGTCAGGTTGAAGCACTCAGAGGTCACAAAAACGGACATAGAGAGGACTTGTGACCTTGCCAGAAAGATGTGTCATATCCATGAATAGTCTATGGTCCCCTCCTGTCCCGGGGTAATGATGAGGTGTTTAGCAAGCTGACAATGTTAAATAGGTGGCTGGTGAAATTTTGTAGAGAGCAAGGCTTTAGTTTTATTGATAACTGGCCTTCGTTCTGGGGCCACCATGGCTTGCTGATGCCAGATGGCCTTCACCCTATGGGGAAAGGTATCGCCATCTTGTCTGTGAACATAGATAGAGCTCTACTTGGAGGGTAACATTAGGAATTTACAGCAGGCCATGGAGCAGGTGATTAGAGACCCTGCAAGGCTTATGACAAATGTGGATGTGGAATCCATTTGCATAGCGGGGAAATTAGTGCAGAAAATCCACTGTGATGATAGTGCAGTTTATCTGCCAGGGAGGGAAGATTCAGTGGCTTGCAAAAGTATTCATCCCCTTGGTATTTCACATATTTTAATTTGTTTATGGCATTTCAAATACAAAAAGTGAACCAGGCTTTTCAATATAAAAATTTTTAAAATTATCTTTCTTAAACTCAAGCTGAAAGTAAATCTCTACAACTTGATATAAATTTATTAATAAAAATATAAAAGCCAAGATGATGGGTTGCATAAGTAATGGGCCTCTTTGGTATAATACCTGTAAATAATCAGTTTTATTGACAGTTTTCTTCAGATGAGTCAGTGGATGGATACATGAACATTTCCAAGTCACTGAATATGTCTTGGACTTTATTTACATCAGTTATGAAGAAATACAAACAGTATGGCACTCCGTGGTAAATCTGTGTGGAGTAGACAGTTCCCAAAGAAAGGGAAGAGTGAGGAAAGCCACCGAGACACCCAGACAACCCAGAAGAAGTTACAGGCTTCTGTGGCTGTGATTGGAGAAATTGTGCACAGCGCAAGTTTTGCATTTTATATCCCCCATTATACAGCTTCATGATGAAGTGGAGCACAGGAGGATTTTCTTAAAAAGAAGATCTAAAGTTCACCTACAATTTGCCAGAAGGTACATCTGAGATGCAAGCCTACATTTGATATTTGAGTGAAAGAAGGTACTCGTCTATACCACTTCATCATGAAGTTTTATAACTGGAGATACAAAATGCAGGATTTGCACTGTGCACAATTTCTCCAGTCACAGCCACAGAAGCCTGAAAATTCTTCTGGGTTGTCTGGGTGTCTTGGTGGCTTTCCTCACTGTTGTCCTTCTTGCACAGTCACTCAGTTTTTGAGAACTGTCTCCTCCACACAAATTGACCATAGAGTGTCATACTGTTTGTATTTCTTCATAATTGATGTAACTAAAGTCCAAGACATATTCAGTGACTTTGAAATGTTCATGTATCCATCCCCTGACTTGTCTGAGGAAAACTAGCAATTAAACTGATTATTTACAGGTATTATGGTCTAGAGGGACGTGATGGTCTAGTGGTTAAGGTGTTGGGCTTGAGTTCAGAAGATCATGGGTTCAAATCCCCGCCTGACTGGAAAATCACTAAGGGCCCTTGGGCAAGGCCTTTAATCCCCTATTGCTCCCAGTGTGTAGTGAGCGCCTTGTATGGCAGCACCCTGACATCGGGGTGAATGTGAGGCATAATTGTAAAGCGCTTTGAATGTCTGATGCAGATGGAAAAGCATTTTATAAATGCAGTCCATTTACCATTATACCAAAGGGGCTGATTACTTATGCAACCCATCATCTTGGCTTTAACATTTTTAATTAATTTATATGACGTTGTAGAGATTTGTTTTCAGTTTGAGCCGAAGGAAGATAATTTTAGAATTTTTTATATTGGGAAGCCTGATTTACATTTTGTATTCGAGACACCATAAACAAATTAAAATGTGTGAAATACCAAGGGGCTGAATACTTTTGCAAGCCACCGTATGTCGGCGAAGACGGATTATCTGGAATTTTGTTTTGGCAAGTTTTCACGGTCTCTACTGCTGTCTACTGGCCAGTAGTGTTCATGGCAGTATTTGCCCTGAAGCTGGGCAAACACTGTATGATATTTTGAATCACTGTACTCGGTTCCAGCTCAAACTGTAGACAAAACCGCACGGTGTAAAAGTTCAGAGCGCACGATTTATGTTCTCACACACATTGTACATTCAAAATCCAAAACCACACATCAGACTTGTGTTTCCAGAAGCAAAACGTAAACAGAAGCTTTTTTTTTTCATTTCTTATTTTTCTTCTTATTTACATTTCTTATTTTTACAAACTCTCAATGGGAGACATTAAAGTTGAAAAAGAAAATTACAAGACTTTACATTGTTGGGGGGTGGGGGCAGAAGCTCCTCTCCCAAAGACACGATCACTGTTTACACGCTCTCCAATTCCACATCGGTGTTTGCACAGGCACAGTGCGAGAGGTTGTAGCGCTTCAGCAGCGGGATACCCTCACGACGGCCGACCAGAATATCAAACAGGTTTGATTTTCATACGACCATACGATTGCCGATCAGGAGGTGGTCGTGAGATGTTAAATGCAGCTTGTGTTGTGTGGGCTGCTGAAGAGGAGGTACTGCTGGCCCACCACCACCAGAGGGCACCCTGCCTGGAGTGCGGGCTCCAGGCACCAGAGGGCGCTGCCGCCTCACAGGAGCAGCCGGGGTGACAGCTGACACTCATCACCTGTGACAGCTGTCACCACTCATCTGATCTGCATCGGTATATCAGCAAGACGTCATCTCCACCTCTTTGCCGAGATATCGTTCTACCTGAAAGGTAATATCCTCAGCCTGACTGCTTGATAGAAAGCCTTTTTGTTGTGATTTTTGTGAGTGATAACAGACTTTTTCTCCAACGAGAGGTGGAGGTAGCTTCCCTGCCGTGCAGATTGCTGGGTGCAGACGCACCCACGTTTAATTGTGTTTTTGTTCCTCGCCAGCAGTACCAGGTCCGACACGCGGAGGCAGTGGCCACCTGGGAGTTCGGGACTTGGCGGCTCCAGTATTCCCGGGGTCTGGTGGCGGAGGAAATCGTGTGGTTCCGGTTCTGCTTTGGACAGGCGTCTCCTATCTTCGAGCCTGCCCACACGACACCTTGTAATTTGACCTTTGATCTATTGTGGAATCTGTTGTGTTTGTTGTGCACGTTCGCAACAGTAAAGTGTTGTTATTTGACCTATTCTATTGTCCGTTCATTTGCGCCCCCTGTTGTGGGTCCGTGTACTTACACTTTCCCAACAGCTTGTTACTCCATGTATACTAAACAATGCAGGACGCGTGATTAACCTGAAACTCGGCACGATCCAAAAAATTCTCACACGAGTAAAAAATCGGCTGAAAAAGGGCCAAAACTCACACAGTGTAAAACCAGCTTAAGCACTGAATTTCTGGGCACCAGTAGATGGCAGTGTTCTATTTATTTTGACACCGATCATATCAGATGGTTATCTAATAACAACTTGGCATATTTTACAAAAGCAAAATTATACCAACACACACCTCACATTAATGTGTTGGTTTTTACATAGAATGAATGAGTCAACCAATCAGTGTTAGAGGAGGCACATTTTACCCATAATCCTTTTGGCATCTGTCTGTGGTTGTTACAAAACTTCAGAATTAGTGCATTATTCAACATTAAAAGATATATGTTAAATTTTAACTTTGTACAAATGACAGAATTGACATTAATGGAGTTATTCTATCAGTATTCATTTTATTTATACATCAAACCATAAGTCAGCACTGCTTTATTTTCCAAGACCTCGGCCTGACGGCAACGCTGTTATTGAGTAGAGAGTTGAGCTTTGTGGCTCCTCTCAGTGGCTTCTGTGCTGGAAGCCATGTAGTAAAGTGGAGCTTCCAGCAGGGGGCAGGGCCTCAAAGACAGAAGTGTTGACTCATTGTTTGGGTCTGTGTTCAAAAATTCTTGAAAGGGTAGTTGTAAAACAGCTAACTGATCATCTGAAGAGGAATGGTCTATTTGAAGAGTTTCAGTCAGGTTTTAGAATTCATCATAGTACAGAAACAGCATTAGTGAAGGTTACAAATGATCTTCTTATGGCCTCAGACAGTGGACTCATCTCTGTGTTTGTTCTGTTAGACCTCAGTGCTGCTTTTGATACTGTTGACCATAAAATTTTATTACAGAGATTAGAGCATGTCATAGGTATTAAAGGCACTGCGCTGCGGTGGTTTGAATCATATTTATCTAATAGATTACAATTTGTTCATGTAAATGGGGAATCTTCTTCACAGACTAAGGTTAATTATGGAGTTCCACAAGGTTCTGTGCTAGGACCAATTTTCTTCACTTTATACATGCTTCCCTTAGGCAGTATTATTAGAAAGCATTGCTTACATTTTCATTGTTACGCAGATGATACCCAGCTTTATCTATCCATGAAGCCAGAGGACACACACCAATTAGCTGCAGGATTGTCTTACAGACATAAAGACATGGATGACCTCTAATTTCCTGCTTTTAAACTCAGATAAAACTGAAGTTATTGTACTTGGCCCCACAAATCTTAGAAACATGGTGTCTAACCAGATCCTTACTCTGGATGGCATTACCCTGACCTCTAGTAATACTGTGAGAAATCTTGGAGTCATTTTTGATCAGGATATGTCATTCAAAGCGCATATTAAACAAATATGTAGGACTGCTTTTTTTGCATTTGCGCAATATCTCTAAAATTAGAAAGGTCTTGTCTCAGAGTGATGCTGAAAACTAATTCATGCATTTATTTCCTCTAGGCTGGACTATTGTAATTCATTATTATCAGGTTGTCCTAAAAGTTCCCTAAAAAGCCTTCAGTTAATTCAAAATGCTGCAGCTAGAGTACTGACGGGGACTAGAAGGAGAGAGCATATCTCACCCATATTGGCCTCTCTTCATTGGCTTCCTGTTAATTCTAGAATAGAATTTAAAATTCTTCTTCTTACTTATAAGGTTTTGAATAATCAGGTCCCATCTTATCTTAGGGACCTCATAGTACCATATCACCCCAATAGAGCGCTTCGCTCTCAGACTGCAGGCTTACTTGTAGTTCCTAGGGTTTGTAAGAGTAGAATGGGAGGCAGAGCCTTCAGCTTTCAGGCTCCTCTCCTGTGGAACCAGCTCCCAATTCAGATCAGGGAGACAGACACCCTCTCTACTTTTAAGATTAGGCTTAAAACTTTCCTTTTTGCTAAAGCTTATAGTTAGGGCTGGATCAGGTGACCCTGAACCATCCCTTAGTTATGCTGCTATAGACGTAGACTGCCATGAGTGTTTCTTTCTCTTTTTTGCTCTGTATGCACCACTCTGCATTTAATCATTAGTGATCGATCTCTGCTCCCCTCCACAGCATGTCTTTTTCCTGGTTCTCTCCCTCAGCCCCAACCAGTCCCAGCAGAAGACTGCCCCTCCCTGAGCCTGGTTCTGCTGGAGGTTTCTTCCTGTTAAAAGGGAGTTTTTCCTTCCCACTGTCGCCAAGTGCTTGCTCACAGGGGGTCGTTTTGACCGTTGGGGTTTTTCATAATTATTGTATGGCCTTGCCTTACAATATAAAGCGCCTTGGGGCGACTGTTTGTTGTGATTTGGCGTTATATAAATAAAATTGATGATTGATGATGATGATGGTGTTCGCCTTTGATGCTACCAGACGCGATCGTGGTGTTAAAAGTCAAAATCAACTTGTTAGTAGTTGCAAGTGTACCAGAGACAATACTGGAAATTATCAGTTATCTGTAGGTTCCGATAAATTTTTGGGTGGTTTATCAGTTTAGCTTTATAAAAGATGCTGATTATCTGTTATCGAAGCAAATTTTTTGGTTAGCTGTGCCCACCACTGGTGACTTCAACATTTATACGAGGTCTGTCCGTAAAGTATAGGTCCTTTTATTTTTTTCAAAAACTATATGGATTTCATTCATATGTTTTTACGTCAGACATGCTTGAACCCTCGTGCGCATGCGTGAGTTTTTCCACGCCTGTCGGTGACGTCATTCGCCTGTGAGCACTCCTTGTGGGAGGAGTCGTCCAGCCCCTCGTCGGAATTCCTTTGTCTGAGAAGTTGCTGAGAGACTGGCGCTTTGTTTGATCAAAATTTTTTCTAAACCTGTGAGACACATCGAAGTGGACATGGTTCGAAAAATTAAGCTGGTTTACAGTGAAAATTTTAACGGCTGATGAGAGATTTTGAGGTGATACTGTCGCTTTAAGGACTTCCCACGGTGCGAGACGTCGCACAGCGCTCTCAGGCGCCATCATCAGCCTGTTTCAAGCTGAAAACCTCCACATTTCAGGCTCTATTGATCCAGGACGTCATGAGAGAACAGAGAAGTTTCAGAAGAAGTCGCTTTCAGCATTTTATCCGGATATTCCACTGTTAAAGGAGATTTTTTTAATGATGTCTCGCTCGATCAGCGAATCGGTCCTGACGCGCGAAGCCTCCGCGCGGCTTTCCATGACAAAATCTCTTCCCAGGAAGTTAGAGGACTTGGTCAAAGATAGTGAAGTGTGGGATGAGCTGCATGGTCTACTGGAACTGTGACCTGGGCCCTAATCAATCAATCAATTAGTCAAAATTGATTTATAAAGTGCGTTGCAGCACCAGCTGGTGTACAAAGTGCTATACAATAAAAACACAGATTCATAAAAATAAAACACAAGAAAATTTAAAACAGCACATGAAAACAGAACATGTCACCTCCCCACCAGGTGTTAAAAGCCAGTTTACATAAGGCTTTAACTTGTATTTAAAAAGTGCTCGGTCGGGTATAGTGTGTAAGTGGAGAGTTAGCCTGTTCCACAGTCTGGGTTCAGCTACTGCAAAACCACCATCACCCCAGAGTCTGCGTTTTGACCACGGAACATGTACAGTAGTGTTCAGAATAACAGTAGTGCTAAATGACTAAAAAGATGAATCCAGGTTTTGAGTATATTTATTATTGTTACATGGGAAACAAGGTACCAGTAGATTCAGTAGATTCTCACAAATCCAACAAGACCAAGCATTCATGATATGCACACTCTTAAGGCTACGAAATTGGGCTATTAGTAAAAAAAAAGTAGAAAAGGGGGTGTTCACAATAATAGTAGTGTGGCATTCAGTCAGTGAGTTCATCAGTTTTGTGGAACAAACAGGTGTGAATCAGGTGTCCCCTATTTAAGGATGAAGCCAGCACCTGTTGAACATGCTTTTCTCTTTGAAAGCCTGAGGAAAATGGGACGTTCAAGACATTGTTCAGAAGAACAGTGTAATTTAATTAAAAAGTTGATTGGAGAGGGGAAAACGTATACGCAGGTGCAAAAAATTATAGGCTGTTCATCTACAATGATCTCCAATGCTTTAAAATGGACCAAAAAAAAAACAGAGATGCATGGAAGAAAACGGGAAACAACCATCAAAATGGATAGAAGAATAACCAGAATGGCAAAGGCTCACCCATTGATCAGCTCCAGGATGATCAAAGACAGTCTGGAGTTACCTGTAAGTGCTGTGACAGTTAGAAGACGCCTGTGTGAAGCTAATTTATTTGCAAGAATCCCCCGCAAAGTCCCTCTGTTAAATAAAAGACATGTGCAGAAGAGGTTACAATTTGCCAAAGAACACATCAACTGGCCTAAAGAGAAATGGAGGAATATTTTGTGGACTGATGAGAGTAAAATTGTTCTTTTTGGGTCCAAGGGCCGCAGACAGTTTGTGAGATGACCCCCAAACTCTGAATTCAAGCCACAGTTCACAGTGAAGACAGTGAAGCATGGTGGTGCAAGCATCATGATATGGGCATGTTTCTCCTACTATGGTGTTGGGCCTATATATCACATACCAGGTATCATGGATCAGTTTGGATAAGTCAAAATACTTGAAGAGGTCATGTTGCCTTATGCTGAAGAGGACATGCCCTGGAAATGGGTGTTTCAACAAAACAATGACCTCAAGCACACTAGTAAACCAGCAAAATCTCGGTTCCAAACCAACAAAATGAATGTCTCACAGATGTGAAGAAATCATGAAACACACACACACACACACATAATACAGTAATAACAATCACAATAAATATTACAGCCTTAAGTGTCAAATGCATGATTAGACATAGTAAAACTAATAGGTTAAAAAAAACATTATTGCACAGTCCCTATTCTATATTGTCCCAAGGTTGTCAGTGTGGTTGTAATTTGTTTAAATGTTGTATGGCTCTGGGGTAAAAACTGTTCAAAAGTCTGTTCATGTGTGTTTTTATGGCTCTGTACCGCCTGCCTGAGGGCATAAGGTTGAATATTTTGTGTCCAGGATGTGAAACGTCTATTACCAGTTCTTTTGTTTTGTTTATGTTCAAGTTGAGGTTGTTCGCAGAGCACCACATTGTCAGACTTTGGACTTCCTTGTGATATGCTGTCTCATCCCGCCCCCCCTCCCCCCGAGATGAGGCCAGTGACAATTGTATCATCTGAAAACTTAATTATTGTGTTGGCTGTGGAAGCAGATGTGCAGTCAAATGTATATAAGGAATGCAGCAGAGGGCTTAGCACAGAGCCTTGAGGGGAGCCCGTGCTGAGAGTTAGTGAGGAGGAGAAATGAGAACCAAGTTTAACAGACTGGGGATGGTGTGTAAGGAAGTCCAGGATCCAGGAGCAGAGATGTGAAGAGAAGCCAAGATGGAGACGTTTCCTGATAAGAATGTCTGGAATGATGGTATTGAATGCTGAGCTATAATCAATGAACAGCATCCGGGCATACGTGTGACTTCGTTCCAGGTGCTGTAAAACTGTGTAAAGGGCTGTATTTATGGCATCCTCAGTGGATCTGTCTCATCTATATGCAAACTGATGGTTATCAAATGATGGAGGGAGGTTGACTTTTATATGCTGTGCTATCAGTCTCTCTAGGCATTTGGTGACCATGGGTGTGAGGGCAAAAGGTCTATAATAATTCAAGTTCTATTATGTTGTGTTTTTTGGGTACTAGAATGATTGCAGCTGTTTTAAGACAGGAGGGGACTGTGGCACTGGCAAGGGACAAGTTGAAAATGTTTGTAAAAACCTTTGCTAGTTCATAGCTACAGGCTTTCAAGACCTTCCCAGGTACACCATCTGGGCCTGTGGCTTTCCTTGGGTTGACAGCTCTGAACACATTCCTCACTTCATGTTCCTGAACACTCAGAACCCTCTGGTCTGTAGCAGGGATGTTTATGTGTGAGGGTAGAGAAGTTGCCTCAAACCTTGAGAAGAAGCAGTTCAGCTTCTCCGCCAGAGAGGCACTGCTCTCAGAGATGGTGGCAGTATTTCCCTCATAGTTGGTAATTCCTTTCAGTCCCTGCCATGCCTGTCTTGCGTTGTTATTCCTGACGCTCTCCTCAATCTTCTTTGAGTGCGTCCGTTTCGCCTTCCTGATGCCTTGTCTTAAGTTTTGCCCTTGCGCAGCTGTATAAAGCCTGGTCTCCTGACTTGAAGGCCCTATCACTAGCTCGTATGAGCATGGAGACCTCCTTTGTAATCCATGCTTTCTGGTTTGGAAAGGTCCGGACCCGTTTCTGCACTGTGACACTATCCACACGGCAGTTGATGTAGAAAAGAACCTGCTGTGTATATAATTCCAGGTCAGAATGGTGGAATAAATCCAGATCAGTTCATTGGAAACAGTCCTGAAGTTGTTTGAGAGCTCCATTGGGCCAAGTTTGAATTATCTTTGTCACAGGCTTTGTTTTCTTCCTGCGAGGGATGTAGGCTGGTACCAATAGAAAAGAGACATGGTCTGACAGGCCAAGATGGGGCAGTGGTACAGCTCTGTAGGCATGCTTAACGTCTGAATATACATGATCAAGTATGTTGCTACCTCTGGTGGGACACTTAACATACTGTATGAATCTTGGAAGCAGTGTTTTCAAGCAAGCCTTATTAAAGTCACCAGTTATGATGTGTGTCCCTTCAGGGTGTGCCTTTTGCTGGAGGGTGATGATGTCATACAGATAACTCAGAGCTGTGCTCACGTTGGCCTCAGGTGGAATATAAACAGCAGTGATAACTACAGCAGAAAATTCCCTTGGTAGATAAAATAATCTGAATAATATAGTCAAAGTTTCTATATCTGATGAGCAGTGTTTAATGACATGGCTCTGCGAGCACCAATCGTTATGTGCGTACATGCAGAGACCACCTCCCCTCTTCTTACCGGGGCTGCTGTCTCGATCCTGTCAGTAAAGCGTGTGGCTAACTAGCTGCACACTAGTGTCCAAGATCGAAGGATGAAGCCAGGTCTCAGTTATAATAAGCACGCTACAGTCCCGCACTGTCTTATTAGTGGCGATAAGGAGTTCCAATTCATCCAATTTGTGCACGATGGACCGAGCGTTGAGGAGAAACAAGCTGGGAAGCGGGGGTTTTTGCCGTTGTCTCCGTAGCCGTGCTAGTAGGCCCGAACGACATCCCCGCTAAGATTGTCCACGAGCTGCCGTGACACCACTTTGTCTAGAATTTTAGAGCAAAATGATAGATTTGATATCAGCCTACAGTTTTTCAATACACACAGGTCAAGATTAGGTTTCTTAAGTAATGGTTTAATCACTGCAGATTTGAAACATTTAGGAACAGATCCAGAAGTTAAAGAAAGATTAATAATTTCCAGCACAGTCGGCCCAAGAGTGGACCACAGGTCCTTAAACAGTTTTGTTGGTATAGAATCAAATAAACAGGTTGTGCTTTTTGTTGACATTACGAGTTTTGTCAGCATGTCTAGTGAGATACTATCAAATTCTGTAAATCTAGGTAATACCTCAGTAGTGGTGCCCACCTCAACAGCAGGGTGTAGTGGCTGGGTTAAGGCATGCTGGGATATGTTTAATCTGATGTCTTCTATTTTCTTCTCTAAGTAATCCAAGAAATCTTGTGCTGTAAAAGGAGAGTGAACTACAGGTGGTTGTCCATGAGTAAGTGTTGCCACCGTGTCAAACAAGAACTTTGAGTTATGCTTGTTTTTGTTGATCAAATCAGAGTAATAGGTCCACTTTGTAGCCAATAATGCATGCTTATAGTCTAAGATAGCATCACGCCATGCGAGGTGGAATACTTCTAATTTTGAACTACGCCATTCGTTCCAGCCCTTTTTGTCTTGCTCCGTTTTGCTCTGCTGTGTTTTTTGACCGTGTTCTGAGGACCATGTTCACCTTCATCTTCCGTTGCCAATAAACCTGGGAGCGGGCTAAAAAGGCTCTGTTACATTCCTTGTTGGCATACAAGACCACTGCTGATCATAGGAGGTCCACCGCACCACCATACACCCCCGGACACAAAGCTTGGCTTTCCACGCGCCACCTTACACTCAGAGGACAGTCCAGGAAGTTGACTCCCAGGTTCATTAGCCTCTTTCCAGTGTCCAAAATCATTAACCATGTTTCTATTCGTTTCCGTCTCCCCAGGTCCATGCATCCTACTTTTCATGTCAGTCATCTTAAACCAGTTCATTCTAGTGCTCTGATTTACTGTTTCCACCTCATCTAGCCTTTTCTCTTTTATTTTCTTCAGTCAACAGCTCCTCAAAATATTCCCTCTACCTTCTGAACACACTCTCCTTGGTTGTCAGCATATTACCATCTACATCTTTAACCACCCTAACCTGCTGTACTTTTCCAGCTCTGTCCCTTTGTCTGGCCAATCGGTACAAGTCCTTTTCTCCTTCCTTACTACTCAACTTCTTGTACAGCTCGCAATATGCCTTTTATTTAGCTTTTACCATTTTCTTTTCACCTTAGGCTGCATCTCTTTGTACTCCTGTCTACTTTCTTCATGTCTCTTTTTTGCCAACCTCTTTCTCCTTATGCTTTCTTGGGCATCTTCCTTCCACTGTCCAGATGTCACACCCAGTACCTTCCTAGCTGTCTCCCTCACCACATCTGCAGTACTTTTCCAGTCATCCAAAAATGCTTCTGTCACCTGCTCACTGAATTTCATACAACAGTCTTCCTTCTTCAGCTTCCACCATCTGATCCTTTGTGGAGCTCTCACTCTCCTCTTCTTCTTTATCTCTAAAGTCAACCACCATTCTGTGTTGTCTAACTACATTCTCTCCTGCCACCACCTTAAAGTCTCTAATTTGTTTTACCTTGCTACCTTGTTTTACCTTCCTACACAGAATGTATCAGAATTGAATTTATTGCCAAGTAAGTTTACACATACAAAGAATTTGATCTGGTGTTGTTGGTGCATAAACAATAAGAAAAGAAAAAAAACTTCTGTAAGAATTAAAGAGTCAAATAGGCAAAACTATGTTCACTGTTAAATAAATACAACATAATGAAATGGGACTGTGCAATAACAGGTGATTAAAGTACAGATGTACAGTACCTTTCAGTGCAGGGATGACCAATCTGTACTTTGTGGAAGTGGTGGGGGGCGGGGGGGGGGCAGGGTAAATGTGGGTCTTTGGCGTTATTTATAAGTTTAGCTGCGGATGGATAGAAGTTGTTTTGTGTCTTGAGGTTTTGGTCCTGAAGGACCTCAGCCATCTGTCAGAGGGGAGGGTGACAAAAAGTTTGTGTCCTGGGTGAGAGGGATTGGCCACTATCTTCTTTGCTCACCTCAGGGCCTTGGAGGTGTACAGGTCCTTTAGGGATGGCACACTGTAGTTGATCACCTTCTCTGGGGCGTGGATGATATGATACACTCTACTCTTGTCTTTCACAGTGGCAGCAGTGTACCAGATGGTGATGGAGGAGGAGATGATGGACTCAATGATGGCAGTAGTTCACCTGTAGTCACCCATGTAGTCCATCTGTGTGCACCTTCCTCCACTCTTACATGTCACCCTGTGCTCCTTCCTTTTCTTAAAGTAGATGTTCACCACAGCCATTTCCATCGTTTTTGGAAAATCAACTACCATCTGTCCTTCCCCATTCCCATCCTTCATACCATGTCTACCCATTACTTCATCATCACCTCTGTTCCCTTCACCAACATGCCCATTAAACTCCACTCCTATCACCACTCTTTCATGCTCAGGTTCACTCTCCACACCTCATCTAACTCACTCCAGAAATCTTCTTTCTCCTTCATCTCACAACCTACCTGTGGGGCATATGCACTGATGATATTGATCATCAGGCCTTCAGTTTCCTCACATTTTAGTGGAAGATGCCTTTGTTCTTTCTATGTCTTCTGGCTGTCCTCGTTTGTTTGGTGTCGCCACGGCGGATTGAGTACAAAACCAAGCATGTTTTTTGTTAGATGCCCTTCCTGACGCAAGTCCATTTTACCTGGAGAAAGACACAGAAGTCTCCTGTCCAAGTACTAACCAAGACTCACTGTGGTTGGTATCTGAGACCTGAGCAGACATAAGAAGCTCTTACCCCTCGAGATACATACAATCACTTCAATAGATTTGACAAAGGTAAAATTATGAAATGGCATTATGAAATGGCATATGAGGATCCGTGACCCGACTCCGGATAAAGCGGAAGAAAATGGATGGATGGATGGATGGATGGATGGATGGATGGATAAGGGTGACTCTTCACTAGCCTGTTCTCGCATACAGATGATTATTATAAAGGAGAAGCCACATTCTTTAAACTCCACTTCACGATGATGCGTGACCTGACCCTGACCATGTGGATGCCAGATTGCCTAAAATAATGGCTAAATGTGTCGCTCTTCCTGTCTGCCACGTACAGAATAGGTGTATGATTTGTGAGATTTTTAATGGTCTAAATTGCTGAGCTATTACTTTGCCTCCTCTTATGGGTAAAATGATGGAGACCAGATCATCATGTGTGACCAGATCAAACACTACTTTACGAGGTCTGTCAATAAAGTATAGGTCCTTTTTATTTTTTTCAAAAACTATATGGATTTCATTCATATGTTTTTACGTCAGACATGCTTGAACCCTCGTGCGCATGCGTGAGTTTTTCCATGCCTGTCGGTGACGTCATTCGCCTGTGAGCACTCCTTGTGGGAGGAGTGGTCCCGCCCCCTCGTCGGAATTCCTTTGTCTGAGAAGTTGCTGAGAGACTGGCACTTTGTTTGATCAAAATTTTTTCTAAACCTGTGAGACACATCGAAGTGGACATGGTTAAAAAAATTAAGCTGGTTTTCAGTGAAAATTTTAACAGCTGATGAGAGATTTTGAGGTGATTCTGTCGCTTTAAGGACTTCCCACGGTGCGAGACGTCGCTCAGCGCTCTCAGGCGGCGTCATCAGCCTGTTTCAAGCTGAAAACCTCCACATTTCAGGCTCTATTGATCCAGGACGTCGTGAGAGAACAGAGAAGTTTCAGAAGAAGTCGGTTTCAGCATTTTATCCGGATATTACCACTGTTAAAGGAGATTTTTTTTAATGAAAAACGTGCGGACGGGTCCGCGCGTCTTTCAGCCTGAGAGCGCTGCACGACGTCCCACTGTGTGGGAAGTCCTTAAAGCGACAGTATCACCTCAAAATCTCTCATCAGCCGTTAAAATTTTCACTGAAAACCAGCTTAATTTTTCGAACTATGTCCACTTCGATGTGTCTCACAGGTTTAGAAAAAATTTTGATCAAACAAAGCGCCAGTCTCTCAGCAACTTCTCAGACAAAGGAATTCCGACGAGGGGCTGGACGACTCCTCCCACAAGGAGTGCTCACAGGCGAATGACGTCACTGACAGGCGTGGAAAAACTCACGCATGCGCACGAGGGTTCAAGCATGTCTGACGTAAAAACATATGAATGAAATCCATATAGTTTTTGAAAAAAATAAAAAGGACCTATACTTTACGGACAGCCCTTGTATTTCTAATAATTCGATTAATATGTTTCAGCACACCACTGACTCGTTTCTTCTACAACAGCAGCTCTTGTTCATATGGTTGACAAATATACAGATGTTGAACTTACTAGGGGCTACATATTTGGATTTCACTGCTGCATTTGATTTGTTAGACCATAATTTTTTTCTTGATAAATTTATAGATTTTCTTCAAAACCACTGTGGTGGATGAAAAGTTTTTGTCTCACAGGAAGCAAAGTGTTTACTTTAATGGATGCTTCTCCGAGGGTTACGGCATAAATTATTTTGTACCTCAGGGTAGTTGGTTGGGTCCACTTCTCTATTCTCTTCTCTCTTTTTTATGAATGATTTATTGATTGATTCTTCCATTGTGATGTATGCTGAACATACGACTATGTTTTGCTAAAAAAAAAAGGGTACTACATAGTAAATTATTAGCAGTGCTGAATTGGGTTAATAAGAATATTATTCAGAATATATCAACCAAAATGTCAATGACAATCTAGAAAATCACAGGAAATGACAAGTGAAGACAAGAACTCAGGGAGGAGACACAGTTCTGGTAATGGGCATCAAAATCCTGTTAATTTCCCAGCATGATCAGGTTTTGTAATACAAAATGGCTGGACACAAGTGCTAGGCTCAGACTCAGAGTGGAATTGTTCAGAAAAGTTTACTGGTAAAACATGCAGGGTTTGGTACACAAAAAGGCGGTCCACAAAAAGCAACAGTAACAAGTTCATAAGGCAGAGACGTGGTCGTGTAAACACTGAGAGGCAAGCAGGATGAGAAAGACACAAGAAACAAGGCTGGAAGCAAAGGCATGGAACACAGCGATCTGGAACAGGTGGACGAGGTGGACGAGGTGAGGTGATGAGCAGAAAATGAGGAACGGGTGTGAGGGAAAGATCCAGGGTGTGGGAGTGAAAAGAGAGGGACACGCCCACACCGAGCACCAAGTGACAGACAAGAGAGATAGAGAGAGAAAAGCCCAAGCAGAAAAAGAAAGACAAGAAAATCACCACACAGTACAGGATCAGAACCAAAGACAAATGCATAACATAAAAACAACAATCCAAAACCCTGACAAGCATATTTGTGGAAATTTTACCAAATAATGACCATGTTCTGTGTACAGTGATTAGTCCTTCCAAACAAAACGATCAGAACTGAAATCCACTGAAAACTGAGGGAGGAGATACAATGTTTCTGAACTGTGGACAGATGGACGATGGACACCCCCAGACCAGGATGAGCTGGCAAAAGTGGAATCCACGATTATTCCTTTAAATGATTTATACAGGGAGCTGGAACAGGTGAAGCAGATTAAACTGTTGGGGCTCATACGGGATGAGAATTTTTCATGGTCTCCACATGTAAATTGTATTACTAGCAGAACGGACAATGTGGTATGATGTGGTTTTGAGAACGTGCTCTGATTCTGTCATGGCATCAGTGATAAAATAAGATAATCCTTTATTAGTCCCACGATGGGACATTTGCAATGTTACAGCAGCAAAGGGATAGTCACAGAACAATTGCGCAAAGTATGCTAAGTAATAGGTAAGATAAAATAAATAAGTGCCAAAAAACACAGAAGACAAATAGCGTGCAGGAATAACAACAATATATACAATATATACAGTGAATACACCATTTACCAGCACAAACACAACAGTTAAAAATTAATGTTTGGTAATATTGCACAAGAGTGATGAGGACATCGCCTGAGTTATCCACAAACCCTTAATTGCAAAACGTGAATATTAATTATATATATATATATATATACAAGGTATCTTATAAAACTAACCGGCAGTTTTATAAAAACAAAACTATATGGATTTGAATGACATGCGATTACACCAATCATGCTTGAACCCTCGTGCGCATGCGTGAGTTTTTTCACGCGTGTCAGTGACGTCATTTCCCTGTGGGCAGGCCTTGAGTGAGATGTGGTCCCGCCCTCTCGGCTGAATTCCTTTGTTTCACACGCTGCTCGAGACGGCGCGCGTTGCTTTATCAAAATTTTTTCTGGACCTGTGAGGAATATCCGAGTGGACACTATTCGAGAAATTAAGCTGGTTTTCGGTGAAAGGTTTAACGGCTGATGAGAGATTATGGGGTGTTTCTGTCGGTGTAAGGACTTCCCACGGAGCGGGACATCATGCAGCGCTTCCAGGCGCCATCGTCGGCCTGTTTCGACCTGAAATCATCCTAATTTAAGGCTTAATTCACCCAGGACGTCGTGAGAGAACAGAGAAGATTCAGAAGAGGCCAACATGAGGACTTTATGCGGACATTCCACTGTTTAAGGACATTTTTTAATGAAAGACGTGCGCGCGTTTCCGTGACGACTCGGCAAATCTGTGTGCGCCACGACAGGAAAAACACCTCCGTGTTGAAAACCATTTGTAAAATTCAGGCGGCTTTTGATGGCTTTCAACAAGTGAGTAACTGAGAAATTGTTTAACAGCTTGGGCATGTTCCAACTTGTCCGTTAAGGTTTCCAACGGAGGTGTTTTTCCTGTCGCGACCCCCCTCGGTCGGGTCTGGCCCGACATGCGACTCTGCCCGCACGTTCTTTCATTACAAAATGTCCGTTAAGAATGGAATGTCCGAATAACCTCCTCATGCCGACTTCTTCTGAAAGTTCTCTGTTCTCTGACGACTTACTGGGTCAACAGAGCCTGAAATGTGGAAGCTTTCAACTTGAAACGGCGAGACGCTGCCGCCTCGAAGCGCAGATCGCCGTCAGGCGCCGTGGGCCGTCCTTACGGCGACACTACCAGACCAAAATCTCTCATCAGCCGTTAAAATGTTTACCGAAAACCAGCTGAATTTATCGAATGGTGTCCACTCAGTTGTGCCTTACAGTTTTGAAAAAATTTTGATCAAACAAAGCAGCAGTCTCTGAGCCATTCCTAAACAATGAAAAAACGACGAGAGGGTGGGCCACTCCTTACTCAAAGACTGCCCACAGGCGAATGACGTAACCGACAGGCGTGAAAAAACTCTTGCATGCCCATGAGGGTTCAAGCATGTCTGATGTAATCACACGTGATTCAAATCCATATGGTTTTTGATAAAAAATAATAAGGTCGGATACTTTTCTAATAGACCTCGTATATTCAGTTGAAGTAGTGTATGGATTTCAGTTTAGGGATCAATTACTGCAGGGAATCTTGATCTATCACCGCAAAAATGTTTTTTTGATGGGGTGGGGGTCACTACTGGTGAGACGGAGAGGTGAGCCCCGAGTGCACTCTCACGTCTGGTGTCTGGTGTCTAACCCTGACCCTAACTACGAATCTACCTCTCGTCAGCCTCTACTGCCCCCCGCTGTCTGTCACTCTGTTCCGTACCATTGTTTGTTTTTGATAAAGTCTTTTATAACCTCTACACCTCAGCCTGTGAGTCTGCATCGTGTGTCCTACCTCTACCTGTGTCACACTACACTGAGCCATGTCAGGACAAACTGGCCAGTACCAGGACACCGTGGACTTGGACCAGAACCCGACCGCAATCAAGGAGATTTTTTCTGACCTCACCTTCTTTTTCATTCGTTTCCGTGACTCCATCACCCTGAAGGAGACGTTTGGCTATTTGGACCAGGTCTGGGAGCTGGTTGAGTCAAACCCATGGCTGTTTGAACAATGTCCTGATCTGTTAGACTGGACAATTTGTTTGCTGCCAAGAAGCTCCCCGCCTGGGTGACACAGCCGGAGCTCCACCTGCCATCCTGCTCTGCACCTGCCAACAGCGATTCGGAGTGGTCTGATTTGGACAAAGATGAAACATCCAAGGCAGATGGGTCAGCACTCCAAGCCACAGCCACTGTGTTTTTCAGGATCCAAGATCTATTTTTTCAGTATCAGCACATCACCAGTCAGCGGAACAGGAAACGCGTTTTTTCCACTTTAAATTGGATCCTGTTCACAGAGCCAAACATCATGTTTGCATATGCAGAACTGAGAAATATTCGGACGTTGCATCCCGATCAGGCATCTGATTTAGATTTTATCCTCATTATTTTGATCAGCGCTATTTCAAGCTCATTATTGCAGATTAATGGGCCTTTGACACATCGGAAGCTTTAGAGGCATCAAGAATCGGTCTAAAAAACATTATTTTCAATGAGACGTGTTGCTTTTTAGAGGTGCCAGAAGCGTCTCGTCAAAAGCTGAGCTAAAGCAACGCTTCTAACAGGAGCGCGCATTGCCGCTTGTCGGCAGGCTGACGCGGTCAAAGTTCAACCCAATCCAACTTTTGACGCTCTGAGCTGTGACGTAGCTTCATGCTGTCCAATAGGAATGATGCGTCGGGCCAAAACATGGAAGACTAGTGGCAGAAACCACTGATCTGCTCATTTATAGAGCAGTTTTCTGAAGAAAAATCCTTGGAAATGTTTTTTTTTGTTGTTGTTTGTTACCTCAAAATTTCTGATTACTGTTAAAAAAAAAAGTTTACACTTGTAATTAAAATAGCTAAATAAATCAATAAATAGTTCTTTAGAAACCTTTCGTCTGTAAATTAAAACCACCTGTTATTTCAGATTAGATAATTTCTTGTTTAACATAAGGAACCTCAGACATTTATTTTTAGACAAAATAACATGGAAATTTGTACATTTTTTAAGTCTGGTAGATTATTACTTGATTGTTCAAGCTACGTCAAGGAGAAGTGCACTGTTTAAGTGATAAATAATAAAAATAGGGTGATTAAAATGAAAATATATATTTAGCATTTGTTCATTGTTCATTCAGTTTTTTTTAAGCATCGGATCGGGACTCGGTATCAGCAGATACTCAAAATCAGATGACTCGGAATCGGATCAGGGCCAGAAAACCTGATCAGGACATCCCTAATATATATATATATATATATATATATATAAAAGACCCCATGGACTTTCTTGTTGAATCAGACATCTACAACATCTGCTCAGACGTGCCACTCACCAACGCCGTAGTCACACCTGCTTATTTTTCCCCACCGGTTTCTCAGCAGTCTCTGGCATTGACTCCAGCCACGCCTACTCTACCAGTTCCGGCTCCTTGGCTCTCTACAGTACGGGAACCAGCAGAGCAGCCTCAGACAAGAGGACCGTCTCAACCAGCCGTGTTCCACACCGACGCCAGCGGTGCCTCTCCTTCCTCCGGTACCAGCTCCACACAAGCTACAGGCACTTCAGCCACAGCACCCGGCTCCTATAAGCTCTGCACACCCAAAGTCTGAAGCTCCAACGTTGCCTGACTCCTTGACAGTGTTAAAATCCGAAGAATCATCAGCACCTGTTCCGAAACCAACTGTCAAACCATCAGGAAATTCCATGTCGCTGCCGCAAAATGAGGGCACAAGCTCAGCAAGTCACCTACGGCACCTGCTGAGACAGCACCAACACTCACGCCTCACGTTCAAGCTGCAGAGCCCTCTTCAGTCCCGCCAGCCAAGGCTTCAGAGGGAACCATGTTGGTGAGTGTGCACACTGGATCAGCCTTGGCGCACACATCACTGGAGGCGCGGGCTAAGTGCATTCCGCTGAGTTCTTCAGCTATGCTGACATTATCCTCCATGAACCTCTTGTCTCCAGCAATGCCCACGACGTCTGCTCTGCCTTCAATGAAGCTCATGTCTCCGGGATCTCCTGCCACGCCCACGTCTATGTTGAAGCTCACATCACCGGGATCTCCTGCCATGCCCATGTCTTCTGAGCTCTCTCATCTTGCCCGACCATCAGCGGTGTCTTTAAAGATGACCTTTGGAGATGCAGGCTACAGAACAGTTAGTCTCCCTTTGCTTTTTCTCATTTTGATGCTTTTCTTTTTTCACCTGACCATTACATAAGAAGTTGGTTGCCTGACTTTCTACTCTGGTTTGGGTTCCTCACAATGTATGCACCCAGGTTTTGACAGTTGTTTCTAGTATATTGTGTCTCAAATTTATTTTGTTTTTCTGTTCCCCTCTTAGCTTGTGTGTGTGTGTATGAAACAGGTCAACTGTTCACAGTGTTGTTTAGTGGATACTTCTCCCAGGTTGTGTTTGAAGTTGTCTGGGTGGAAGGGGCCTCTGCGTTTGCTTGGTTGGGCCCATAGTTCCATGCATTCTTTTATCAAGCAGTGTTTTCCCTCTCCTGTAGTATTTTTTCTAGTTTAGTCTAGTTTCTGGTCTCTGTATGTCATTTCAACTTTTTATTTTTTATTTTTTATGGTTTCCGATCAAAAAAAATTATTTTCTCATATCAGAATACTGTTTGCCCTTCACATGGTTCTGTTTCTGGTTTTCCCCCAAGTTGGTCCCACTGGTTTTCCCACCTCTTGTGTTTGTTTAGAGAACAGTTCTGGGCCCCAAGCAAGGCTTTTGCCAGTTTCTTTCCAATTGCCCTCACAATGTTTCATTTCTTAGGCTTCTACATTCTTTAAGTACTTTAAGTAAAGGTTTCTTACCCCTCGTGGCTCTCTGTTGGTAAAGTTCTGTGGTCCTAATGGCTATACACCTGAATGGGTTCTCTGACATTTTCGTTCTTGGGTTAAAGTTAGAGAAAAAACAGAATCAGGCATCAGAAAGACAACAAACACAGTATAATTTGTCAGCATTAAACAACAAGAACAGACGAAATACTAGGGTGACTGTCGGCCACTGGCTCTAAGCTTCACTAAAAGACCCAGACTTTCTGCACCACTCCATGGCACAGAGCCCAACTAAGCAGTCACAAAGTTCTTCTGCTGTGGATTTTGAGGAGCAAACTGGAGTGTTCTGAATTGTTCAGCAACTTATGGATGAATATGGGTGTGTGTGTGGAGACAATTCGCCTCATTCACAACATGACAGAACATAATGATGCACTGTTGTGTGATAGTGTGCAACAACACGGAACATTATTCTTGACCGTGCATAATGGTTCCTGATAATTCTCCAGCAGCATGTGCCATTAATCGTAACGCGTGGTAACAGGTTGCAGCAGTTCCTGAGGACACCTGACACCTCTGCCCCAAATCTCACATTCATGATCAGTTCCAAGAATGTGTACTTTGTGGCGTTCGTGACTTGTCGTCGTTATGTGTTAATGCAGCATAAGAAGCAGCAACACTGCCTTAATAACATCTCTAAAACATTCATTTGATTGATTCAAACTTGACTGACTCAAACTCACAGGAGTGAATGTCCATCATGAGTGGGAAAGATGACCCAAAACATGAGATGATTGGTTATTGTCTGTTCTAGATACAGGGGAGAACACATGATTTCAGAGTAAGAGAGTCAGGATGAAATATTGTGTTCCTCCTGGTAACTTTGGTAACAAAAGAGCAAATGTCTTCAAAGTCACAGGAACAGTTGTGTTTGATGAGAGGAAGAAATTTAGTTACTTAAATAATACATCTGCTCGAGCACATGATTTTAAGATACAAAGCAGATAATGATTAAAAGATCATTAAAGTGAATCAAACTGATCTTTTGAGAAACCTTGATTTTTCGTGTTGGGCAGCTGTTTCTATCAGTAATAAGAACTAAGTAAAAACTGTGTTTGTATCCACTCTAAAAAAAAAAACTGTAACTGCTCGACCCAAATGTTTTTGGTGAAACATTTTTACTCTTATAAATATTGAGTAAATGAAAAAGCTGACATCATTTCAATATAACTGATCTTGGTAAATATATCAGTTTAATTAGGCATTTCCAAATATTCTGAATGTAATTTACCAAACAAATTAAGGATATTTCAAAAATGGTACTGAATTTATTTTAATGACAAACTTACAAACAGTTAACAGCCGTTTCGTATGCTGTGTCCAGCTCAATCAAATGAATGTTTTAGAGATTTTTATGAAGGCAGTGTCGCTGTTTCTTAAAATGCAAAGCCACTGAATTACTTATTAGAGTGGACAGTGTTTGTGTGAGTTTATCTGTCAGGTTAATCGTTCAAGTGAACGTAACTCAAGTCGGAACAGAAAAAAAGACCCAAAACATGAAATGCATCAAAAACAAGAACACGTTTTATTTTTATACTGGAAACAGTAGATTCAACGATGAAATAAGAACGTTGACACAAAAATGATTACGTGTTATTTTACCGATCTGTGGAATCCGCCTGTATGGCTGCTGTGCGCGCTCCCGACACCGGGGAAACACATTACTTCAGGGGAACTGAATTTCAAGCAACACCGGTCCTAACCGTAATAGTTTGGAAAGAGGTGTCATTTGATTTAAAACAGCGATTCGCTCTGAAGCTATTAATTCAGACCGAAATCTGTGCAGCTCTTTGGAGCTGCGCACTTAGTCCCACAAAACAGAGGATATTATTATTAATATTATTATTATTTGCTTTACCTGTTGGACAACTTCAGTTTACACACCGACTGGTGCTCACACCAGAGAACCATCACGTAAAACTCTAGTGTGGAACGATGGACATTTCTTGCCCACAACTGGACAAGAGTCCCAGTTTGTGACTTTAAGCCACACAAAGTGACTCATGATTGATGTCTTTAAGTGGCTTTGAGAGGGTTAATGAAGACAGGAGGTGATGGTCTAGACCAGGGGTGACCAAGTTCGGTCCTCGAGAGCTACCTTCCTGACACTCTTAGTTGTCTCCCTGCTCCAACACACCTGAATCCAATGAAAGACTCATTAAAAGCCTGCTAACGAGTCTTTCACGCACTGTTTCTTTCTCTTTTTGCTCTGTATGCACCACTCTGCATTTAATCATTAGTGATTGATCTCTGCTCCCCTCCACAGCATGTCTTTTTCCTGGTTCTCTCCCTCAGCCCCAACCAGTCCCAGCAGAAGACTGCCCCTCCCTGAGCCTGGTTCTGCTGGAGGTTTCTTCCTGTTAAAAGGGAGTTTTTCCTTCCCACTGTGGCCAAGTGCTTGCTCATAGGGGGTCGTTTTGACCGTTGGGGTTTTTCATAATTATTGTATGGCCTTGCCTTACAATATGGAGCGCCTTGGGGCGACTGTTTGTTGTGATTTGGCGCTATATAAGAAAAAAGTTGATTGATTGATTACAGAGGGTGCAGGAGCGACAGTGTTGTGTGACGCTCTGTGTGGCCTGCGGGGTTACAATAGGAAGTAGGACATGACTCGTTATTTTTAGGAATGTGATGGTATTTCTGACTGTTCTTTCTGACACTTCTTATAATGCATGCAAAATTCCACTCAAGTAACGTTGGTTTGGATCCATGTTTGGCTGTTGAACTGTGGTGTTTTTTGTTGCATTCTGACTAAAAAGTTTACTTTTAGTTTTTATTTATGACGTACCGCGGTCTTTTTTGTTTAAATGAGTACATTTGGGGATAATGTGGTTGTTGCCTGGTAGCGTGGTCTGTTCTTTGTCCTTTTGGATAATATAAAAAAATAATGAATGTTTATGAGTTCAATGGTTTGAATATTTCATGAGGTGAAAGCTCAGCTTTGCCTCGTTGAATGGTTTGTTCCAGCTTTCATTGAATTAAATATTCTTTCCATTGAAAGAATGTAAAAACATTATTTGTTTTATATAACAGCGAAAATAGATCCTTGTCATTTCATATTTTATTAATTTATAAACAACAGAAAAGGGACTTAAATTTTGGTGTTCCACTGTGACGTGTAGTTCAGTGATGCTGTGCACCGACTTCAGACTTCCATAAAAAAAAAGACTGTGTAGTTCCTCAGTGCAGCCAAAAATCACATCAGCTTTTCATCTGACCAGCTCTTCATGCATCCAGACGGCTTACAGCAGAGTGGATTTTGTGTGTGTGTGTGTGTGTGTGTGTGTGTGTGTGTGTGTGTGTGTGTGTGTGTGTTACAAGAATTAGCAGCATCAGTCAGCTCATGGCCCTTGCACGTGCGCACACACATGCAACTGAGTCAGCACTTGTGCACGCGTGTACTACCAAAAAAAGACTGTATACATCCTCAGTGCAGCCAAAAAAAAAAAAAAAAATAGTCACAAATTAGACCAGCGTTTCATTCCAACTTCCTGCTAACAGCCTCCAGACAGCACAGTGGATTTGTTTTGTGTGTGTGCACGCTCACACAATGCGCACGTGCATGTGTGTGCGCGAGCACATGTGGATGCACGCATGAGTGCACGAGCACATGTGGCAGTGCATGCACAAGCACGTGTGCACACACGTGCATGAGGATGTCTGTGTGTAAGTGTGTGTGTGCATGTATGCAGAGTACAACAGTACCAAATGTATGGAACCATATTTGCACTCTAAATGGAACCAAGCTGCACTCGAAATGCAATGCAACACAAATGGGATGAATTAATCAATGACATGTGACATATATGTGTTTTATAAGTGTAACAAAGGTTTACAATCAAAAATAAGAAAGAAAAAGTAAAGCGGAAAATATTTTTCACACACATTTATTCAAACACACAGCAAACTATAGTAAACAACTGTTCTATTTCATTCCTCCTGACCGCCATAGGGCGGTGCTTTAGCACCTGGATAACTACATGTGCACAGCACAGAGGTCGAGAATATATACCATATATACCATATCTGGTCTTTATATACCAGACGCACCCAGCGCTCGCTTCTTTTCTACATTCTCGCATTCTTAGAGGTTGAGAACGCATTTAGCTGCGATTGCCGCTCTCGCTTGTAGCCTCGCAACCCACCTTCGGTTGGAGCTACGTGCACTGCACACGTCCTCAAGAGGCTGCGAGACATGGCTTCACCGTTTTTTGTATTCTTTGACGCCTGTCGTGAGTACACCTTCCTAAACGCCGGGTGTGCGCCTTTGCCGCTGCCCTGCTGGGTATTTTCCTCTATGCACATTAGCTGTGTTGTTTCGATGAAAGCTGGCTATTTGTTTAGTTGTGTCACTAACCCCGTTAACTACGTGGTAGTGTGTGTATCAGAACCAGTATAGTGTACTGTGTTGGGCTTGCCATGAATGTTTTCCACTCCTTGAAGTACTTCGTCTGCACTGCCGCCATTTGCTAAGTTTAACAGCTCCACTAGCAGCTAGTGTTGTCATCGTTGCTCTAAGTGACTTAACACTTGGGCTGTGAGTTTTTCGGCTGTGTGCATCATGTTATTACTGTGGCTGTGAGTGTTTCACGCTCCGGGCCTTGTATTAGCTTTTACACTGTGAGTGTTTCACGCTCCGTGCCTCGTGTCGAGTCTGCGGCTGGAGTGCTTCACGCTCCGTGCCTCGTGTCGAGTCTGCGGCTGTGAGTGCTTCACGCTCCATGCCTCATGTCGAGTCAACAGCTGTGAGTGCTTCACGCTCCGTGCCTCGTGTTACTATTTACACTGCGTGTGATTCACGCTTTGTCTTTCCATTTGTAACCACCAGGGCTTGCGTTAGCCATCTGCACGCAGTCCACAATGTTGACAGGGCCTTTGTTGCATGGCTGTAGTACCTGTTTGGCTCCCTTGAGCCCAGATGATGGACATATGTTTTGCCCCTCGTGTCTTGGGATCGGACACCTGAGGGAAGCCCTGACTGGCGATGCCTGCCTTAACTGTGCCAGCATGCCACTGGCAGAGAGATCTGCTAGACTTGCGGCATTGGAAAGTGGAATATCTAGTGCGACTTTGGCCTCCAGCCCCAGGAAGGAACCAAAGCGCCGTAAACGCCCACATGCAGGAGCCCCTTCTGCTAAGAAGGTTACTCATGACCATGCTTTGGCTGAAAAGGTCGAAACGTTGACTTCTGAGTTTGCTCAGATTAAGTCCTTGCTTCAGAATCTACAGCCTAGGGATGCAGTGACAGTTCCTATTGTCCCTAATGAGGCTGATCAGACCAATGTAGTTACTCAGCAGGAGGAAGATGTCGTGTCTATTGCTGCAACTGATTCCTTGTACATGACAAGTGATATAAACTGTGTGGAGGATGAGGATGAGAGGGGTCTTTCTTCAAGCCATTCATTAGTGGGCTCTCATACCTCTGAGGCAGAGTCCATGCCGCAAACTGGACCTGGACTATCCTTTGTCAAGCAAGCTGTTCAGTTGGCTTTATCCAGGCTTGGGGTCGACAATCCCCCTGCGGAAACCACAGCTTCAAGTGCCTTTTTCAAAGTCACTCAGAAGCCTGAGTTCAACGTTCCAGTTTCACAACCATATATCAAGGAGCTCCACCGATGTTGGGCGGAGCCCAAATCATTGACCCATCTATCACAGGACTGCAGAGCCCTTAGCTCTATGTGTGATTCGGCGCAGTATGGTCTGAACCGTATGCCCGCCGTTGACAGCATTATTGTGAACCTGGTTGTGGTTGTTCTTACGTCCCCTACAGATTTGGAACAACAACCTAGGCCTCAACTCAAAGGTGCATCAGCACAGACTTGTACGACTCTCCAACCAGTGCCTTCTGCACCTCAAACCCTGGGGGAACGTGGACTTCATCTGCAAGGGTGTCCCTCTAGGCTCGCCGAGAGGTGGTTGTTACAGATGCATCACTCAAAGGTTGGGGGGCCGTGTGGAATCACAGGATGGTGATGGGTGTCTGGAGTCCTCAGGAGAGACTCCAACACATAAACGTGCTGGAGCTTCGCGCTGTGCGACTGGCTCTCAAGCATTTCCTCCTGGCCCTGAGAGGAAGACATGTTCTTGTCCGGTCGGACAACACGTCAACAGTCTATCACATAAACCATCAGGCGGGCACCAGGTCCAATCACTCATTGGCAGAAACTCAGAAGCTTCTCTTATGGGCGTTGCCTCACCTTTAAAGTGTCAGAGCAGTTCATCTGCCCAGTGTACAGAACAGCGTAGCGGATTTACTCTCCAGACAGAAACCACCACCGGGAGAGTGGAGACTGAACCCGATTGTGGTCCATATGATCTGGTAGAAATATGGTGCAGCGGAAGTGGACCTTTTCACTTCAAGCACCTCGACACATTGCCCACGATGGTACTCCCTCTTGGAACCAGACAGCCCGCTGGGGCAGGATGCATTGGCTCACCCGTGACCGGATTGCCTCCTTTATGCCTTCCCTCCTCTGCTGCTGCTGATGTTGACACTGCACAGGATAGATCATAGCAGCCACAAGGTGCTGCTGGTTGCTCCATTCTGGCCTGGGAGGATTTGGTTTCCCATGATTTACAAACTCCTCGAGGGAGAACCTTGGGCTCTCCTGGAGAGGAAGGATTTGTTGTCACAGCTACAGGGGAGGATTTGGCACCCTCACCCAGAATGCCTTCAACTGTATGTGTGGCCGTTGAGGGGCCAGACTTCTTGTTAAGTTCTTGTGACCAGGCTGTTGTTCAGACTATCCTTAATTCACATGCTGCTTCTACCAGGGCTTTGTATGACAACAGATGGAAGCTGTTTGCGCGGTGGTGTGAGAAACAAAAGTTAGACCCGGAGCATTGCCCTGTGCCTATTCTCCTCAAATATTTACAAGAACTGCTGGAGAAAGGACTTTCTCTCACTACCTTGAAGGTTTATGTTGCTGCAATCTCTGCCCGGCATGTCTACGTTGATGACCGGTCAGTGGGTTCACCTCTTAGTGTGTCGTTTTTTGAAAGGTGCTCTACGTTTGCGGCCTCCAAGGCTTGCACGCGTACCTTCATGGGACCTTCCTCTAGTCCTGGAGGGTTTAAGCTTATCCCCTTTCGAACCAGTTGAAAGTGCTGATCTTAAATGGATGTCAGTGAAGACTGCCTTTCTACTTGCACTGTCTTCGGCTAAGCGGGTGGGAGAGCTCCATGCCCTATCAGTCGCTGGGGACTGTTTGCAATGGAATTCTGACGGATCTGGGGTTACACTGTGGCCTAATCTGTCCTTTTTACTCAAGAGAATTTCAACTTTTCATGTTAACCAGCCAGTTTCTTTGGCTGTGTATGCCCCGCATTCTGATCCAGGATTATCTGTTTCAGGTTCCCTGTGTCCTGTCCGAATGTTGAAGCAGTACATTAGTGCTACTGCCGGGATCCGGAAAACGGATGCCCTGTTTGTGTGTTACAGTGATCATAAAAGAGGCTGTGCTGTCTCAAAGCAGTGACTCTTGCATTGGGTCGTGGATGCCATTTTACAAGTATACAGGTCCAGAGGTCTTCAGCCTCCTAAGGTTACTTGCCATTCCACCAGAGGGGTGTCCACCTCCTGGGCTGCACTGAGAGGTGTCCCTTTGAGTGATATTTGTGCTGCTGCTACGTGGGCTTTGTCCTGTACCTTTGCCCGCTATTACAGACTGAATGTGGCTGCTCCTCCTGCGGTGACTTCGGCGGTGTTGTCTGCCTCCACTCCTCACTGCTGATGCGAGGTGAGTGTGACTCTTCGTGACCTTGTTGGTATTAAGTCATCCAGGTGCTAAAGCACCGCCCTCTGGCGGTCAGGAGGAATGAAATAGAACGTATGTAACTACGGTTCTATGAATTCCGGATGACCGCCAGAGTTGCTTGTCACTCAGAGTCTTGCGAGTTCATTCCGAAAAGAAGCGAGCGTTGGGTGCGTCTGGTATATAAAGACAACCAGTGATGTCACCCAGGTCACATTCAATGGCGTGACTTTGTTGGTATATATTCTCGACCTCTGTGCTGCGCACATGTAGTTATCCAGGTGCTAAAGCACCGCCCTCTGGCGGTCATCCGGAATTCATAGAACCGTAGTTACATTCGTAACTCTCGTTTTGACACTTTATAAAGGTAATTTGAGGTCTTGTGTGAAAGACTGTGCAACAAAAAGGTTCAAACAATAAACACAAATGCACATTTTGAACAATATATACAAAATGCTCTATGCGTTTTGATAGTGTTCATCTCAAACAATTTCTGTCTGCTATTACACAAAGGTCACATCATAAACCTCTACTTCTTCAGTGTTTTGGAGTGTTCTGTGCTGCTCCTTACAGTCTGAGGAGCGGCCCCTCGCCCTCGCTCCATTGATATGGTAAACAGTGCTTTACGTAGAGAAAGCAACAGAGTTATCCAGTAACATTCACATGCAAACTAGTGGAGCAATCCTGATAGTTACACACTATTTGTTTGAGCACGTGAGATTGTCATCAGAGGCTCTCTGTCTGCTTTCACTGATCACTGTGTGTAATGGTGCAGGGTGCACTGAGTATGTACTAATAGTATGTACTCATTGGAGCACCCAGGGGGCTGTTCAAACAGGCCAACTAGGAACACATCACTCCTGAAAACGATCTTTGGTTTATCAGGTGAGGTAAATCTGCCCTACGACTGGATTCTGGAAAACCATGTGACGGTGAACCAATTACAATTGGACACTCACATTGCGCACGTCATCACACAGCTTCTATGAGGAGTACAAAGATGGCCGATGGCTGGCTCGAAAGTAAGTGGAGTTAACTTTTCAGCAAAAAAACTAAGTTTCTATCTCATATCATTCAAAAGTTATTTATAATTTAGTAAAGCTTGGTCTTAGCCGTCGTATATGATGGCGTGGGCCCCAGAGGGTTAAATTCTCACAGCAAACTTGAACTTGGCATTTTTTGGGACTGATTGTATGTTTTAATTTGTTGTATTCTTTCGTCAGGGGACTGGCGAATGCCTTTGTCTCCTGCAGTGGAACCACATACTCTCGGTGGCTCTGATACTCCCAGCCACATGGAATTGGATGATTTTTGATGTTGTTGTGTTTTAATTTCAGGAACAAATGGAGGAGAACAAGTGTGTGGACCAGGGCCTGAATGAGACGGGGATCTTGGTATTATAAATATTTTAAAATTATAATTACCTTCACATTGCTGTGTTGTCATCAGACACTAGTTTAATGGTAAATTTGGTTGTGTTGGAACATGCTGTAGACTTTTATGATCATTGTCACACTAACAAAATTACTGATGTCCCGAACCCTACAAAAAACCATTTTAGTGAGTACTTTATTCATATGAGTAAATATGTAGTGAATTTAATTCTGTCCCCTGCAGTGTGTTCCCATTATGATGAAAATACAATTAATGATTTTTTTTAGATTTGATAGAAATTATGTAGAATAATATGTAATATTCTTTGGAAATTGTTATGGCGTATATGGCAATGGACATTGCATGTGATGAAATTATATATATATATATATATATATATATATATATATATATATATATATATATATATATATATATATGTAATATGTGTTGCCTGTTTGTGTTTGTTGATGGACTATGGATCGCATTGGACTTCAGTACGCGTGTGGTAAGGAAAATGTCTGGGGTAAGTTTTTTTTCATATTTAGGATTGATGCTGGCAGACATTCTTGGACGTTTGGGGACAAATTCACTGGCGTTCTGAGATCTTGTGAGATGATCTGTGGTGTTTTCCTGTACAGGTGATGATGACAGATAAATAATTAAGTGATATGAGTAACTATATGGCTGAAAACCATATTTGGCAGTTTTTACATGAAATTATCGGTGGGTGGATAGCTGTTGCAGATTGTCCATCTTATTTTATGTGAATACTGACGTGATGTGGGATGATGATGATGATGATGATATATGAGGTCTGTGAGAAAAGTATCGGACCTTTTTATTTTTTTCAAAAACCATATGTATTTGAATCACGTGTGATTACATCAGCCAAGCTTGAACCTTCGTGCGCATGCGTGAGTTTTTTCGCGCCTGTCGGTTGCGTCATTCGCCTGTGAGCAGGCTTTGTGTGAGCAGTGGTCCACCCCTCTCATCGGATTTTTATTGCGAATAAATGTCTGAACGATTTGGAGCTTTGCTGCATCAAATTTTTCCAGAAACTGTGAGAGACCTCCAGGTGGACACCATTCGGAAAATTAATATGGCTTTCAGGGACGATTTTATGGGGATTACACAGATTAAGGAGTGTTACTGCCGCTTTAAGGACGGCCCACAACTGCTGAGAGCGCGGCGCGCTCCCAGCGCCGATCGACATGCTCACACCCCGCTGAAACAACCAGATCATTTCCAACGTGAAGGCTTTGTTGATCCGGGACGTCGTCTAACTTTCACAAAAAGGCAGAAGGTGTGGACATCAGCACTTTTTCAGCACATTCTACTGTTACAGGAGTTTTTTCATGGAAAAAAAAGTGGATGAATGCGCCACCGTGCCGCTCATGGCGCGGGACAAAACCACCTCAGTGTTGGTCTCACAGGATGGCTTTGAGATGGCTTTCAGATGGCTGTCGGTTTCTTTTCAGTCGTGTGATTATCCGATTGTGATTGTGCATGAGCTGGACATGCCCCAACATGTCCTGTGAGGCTTCATCACAGCGTTGCTTTGCGTCATGCGGTGGAGCTGCTCCTCTTTCCATGACAAAAACTCCTGTAACAGTGGAATGTGCCGTTCATTTCTAAACTGGACGCTGTGTTGATGCGGTATGTCATCTGACTAGCACAGGAATTGTGAAAAGACGTGGAAATCAGCACTTTTTCGGCACATTAAGACAGACGAGCGAAGGAGTTCCGCAAGTCACGGTGGAGCCGCATGGTTCAAAGCAACGCCATGATGAAGCCTCACAGGACAAACAGGTGCAATTAATACAGGTAAAGAGTGCAGAATAAGAGGGCTTCTTAAAGAAAAATTAACAGGTCTGTGAGAGACAGAATTCTTGCTGGTTGGTAGGTGATCAAATACTTATTTCATGCGACAAAATACAAATAATTTAAAAATCATACAATGTGATTGCCTGAATGTTTTTTTTTTTAGATTCTGTCTCTCACAGTTGAAGTGAACCTACTATAAAACTTACAGACCGCAACATTCTTTGTAGGTGGGAAAACTTGAAAAATCGATAGTGGATCAAATACTTATTTCCCCCACTCTATCTATCTATCTATAGATATATATATATATATATATATATATACGAGGTCTCTTAGATAATAAACCGACCCTTTTATTTATTTTTTTTAACTATATGGATTTGAATGACATGCGATTACACCAATCATGCTTGAACCCTCGTGCGCATGCGTGAGTTTTTTCACGCGTGTCGGTGACGTCATTTCCCTGTGGGCAGGCCTTGAGTGAGATGTGGTCCCGTCCTCTCGGCTGAATTCCTTTGTTTCACACGCTGCTCGAGACGGCGCGCGTTGCTTTATCAAAATTTTTTCTGGACCTGTGAGGAATATCCGAGTGGACACTATTCGAGAAATTAAGCTGGTTTTCTGTGAAAAGTTTAACGGCTGATGAGAGATTATGGGGTGTTTCTGTCGGTGTAAGGACTTCCCACGGAGCGGGACGTCGCGCAGCGCTCCCAGGCGACGTTGTCTGGCTGTTTCGAGCTGAAATCATCCTAATTTAAGGTTCTGTTGACCCAGGACGTCGTGAGAGAACAGAGAAGATTCAGAAGAGGCCGGCATGAGGAATTTATGCGGACATTCCACTGTTTAAGGACATTTTTTTAATGAAAGACGTACGTGCAAATTCGCCGAGTCGTTTCCATGATGACTCGGCAAATCTGTGTGCGCCGCGACAGGAAAAACACCTCCGTGTTGAAAACCATTTGTAGAATTCAGGCGGCTTTTAATGGCTTTCAACAAGTGAGTAACTGAGAAATTGTTTAACAGCTTGGGCATGTTCCAACTTGCCCGTTAAGATTTCCAACGGAGGTGTTTTTCCTGTCGCGATCCCCCGCGGTCGGGTCCGGCCCGACATGCGACTCTGCCCGCACGTTCTTTCATTACAAAATGTCAGCTAACAATGGAATGTCCGAATAAACTCCTCATGCCGACTTCTTCTGAAAGTTTTCTGTTCTCTGACGACTTACTGCGTCAACAGAGCCTGAAATGTGGAAGTTTTCAACTTGAAACGGCGAGACGCTGCCGCCTCGAAGCGCAGATCGCCGTCAGGCGCCGTGGACCGTCCTTAAAGCGACACTACCAGACCAAAATCTCTCATCAGCCGTTAAAATTTTTACCGAAAACCAGCTGAATTTATCGAATGGTGTCCACTCAGTTGTGCCTTACAGTTTTGAAAAAAATTTTGATCAAACAAAGCAACAGTCTCTGAGCCATTCCTAAACAATGAAAAAATCAACGAGAGGGTGGACGACTCCTCACTCAAAGACTGCCCACAGGCGAATGACGTAACCGACAGGCGTGAAAAAACTCTCGCATGCCCACGAGGGTTCAAGCATGTCTGATGTAATCACACGTGATTCAAATCCATATGGTTTTTGAAAAAATAATAAGGTCGGATACTTTTCTAATAGACCTCGTATATATAGATATATATATATATATATCTATATATATATATAGATATATATATATATATGTAATGTCCGAGGGTTGCACGTTTGGGGTGAATTTCACAGGATGATCCATCTTTGGAAATTTCTGGTTTATTTTCCTTAAAATGGTAGTTCTACCTTCAGTTTTCTGCTATGATAACAATCTATGTTGTGATTCTTTTCAGGACCTCTATTTCAACTGGGTAGAAGGAAATCTGAGATAGGGACAGGCAAAGGCAACTAAAGAAGGAACTAGGATTATGATAAGCATGAGACAGAACGTCCAGCCAAGGTTAGAGTGAAAAAACATGCTACACTCAAATGTAAAGTATCACAAGACGAGAAAGTTGGAGTAAGAGTACTGAGAGAGTCAGGAGACACGGGGAAGTAAAATAAAAGCTCCACCTGGTATCATAGCAGTTCATCTCCCCTCGACCTATGACTACTTCTTGTAGGCTTAATCAGGATTTCAGTTTGAGTTAACTTATAAACATGCGGATTCTGTTCTGTATTTAGGCAATAACCTTCATGATGACAACATGTAATTACTTTTTGAACAATTTTGACCGCCAAGACATGATATGTGTTGTTTTGTTTTTATGGGTCTTTGTTACTGTTTAGTCTGGAATGCACAAAAATTTTGGATTAGAATAACTAGATTTTTTTGTGCATTCAAGTATGAACATAATATTCACACTATGTGTAGATTTATTGGTTAACAGTCATCTTTGTGAGTTTGACATAAATGGCATAAAAATTCTAGGATATGGGCATATTTTACAGAAAACTGGAACTGTAAGATAAACAGCTTTACATTTTCAAATTTACAATGTATTCTGCTGTGTTATTTCTTGGTTATGGATATTAGCTTGGATTGTACAGTTTTTAATAAGCATTATTGAAGGTGAACCGTGTATTGACAAAAAAAATGATAATAATAAATACAAAATAACGTGGCAGTTTAGGTATATGTGACACTTTATGGACCACCTTGTGAAATGTGACCATTGTTTATTTTCCTTTTCTAATGTCTTTTCTCCCATTTTGTTTATTCATAGTTCTTGTAGTCGCGGTCTGTGTGTTTGTATCTACATTGAGAGGATGTTTTCTTGTAGCTTTTCTTTGGTGGTTTCTTCATCATACAGTGAGGAAAATAAGTATTTGAACACCCTGCGATTTTGCAAGTTCTCTCACTTAGAAATCATGGAGGGGTCTGAAATTTTCATCTGAGGTGCATGTCCACTGAGAGACATAATCTAAAAAAAAAAAATCCGGAAATCACAATGTATGATTTTTTAATAATTTATTTGTATGTTACTGCTGCAAATAAGTAGTTGAACACCTACCAACCAGCAAGAATTCTGTCTCTCACAGACCTGTTAATTTTTCTTTAAGAAGCCCTCTTATTCTGCACTCTTTACCTGTATTAATTGCACCTGTTTGAACTTGTTACCTGTATAAAAGACACCTGTTCACACACTCAATCAATCACACTCCAACCTGTCCACCATAGCCAAGACCAAAGAGCTGTCTAAGGACACCAGGGACAAAACTGTAGACCTGCACAAGGCTGGGATGGACTACAGGACAACAGGCAAGCAGCTTGGTAGAAGACAACAACTGTTATTATTTATTAGAAAGTGGAAGAAACACAAGATGACTGTCAATCTCCCTTGGTCTGGGATTCCATGCAAGATCTCACTTTGTGGGGTAAGGATGATTCTGAGAAAGCTCAGAACTACACAGGAGGACCTGGTCAATGACCTGAAGAGAGCTGGGACCACAGTCACAAAGATTATATTAGTAACACATGATGCTGTCATGGTTTAAAATCCTGCAGGGCAGCAAGGTCCCCCTACTCAAGCCAACACATGTCCAGGCCCGTTTGAAGTTCACCAGTGACCATCTGGATGATCCAGAGGAGGCATGGGAGAAGGTCATGTGGTCAGATGAGACCAGAATAGAGCTTTTTGGAATCAACTCCACTTACCATGTTTAGAGGATGAGAACAACCCCAAGAAAACCATCCCAACTGTGAAGCATGGGGGTGGAAACATCATACTCTGGGGGTGCTCTTCTGCAAAGGGGACAGGACGACTGCACCGTATTGAAGGGAGGATGGATGGGGTCATGTATTGTGAGATTTTGACAAACAACCTCCTTCCCTCAGTAAGAGCATTGAAGATGGGTCATGGCTGGGTCTTCAGCATGACAATGACCCCAAACACACAGCCAGGGCAACTAAGGAGGGGTTCCGTAAGAAGCATTTCAAGGTCCTGGAGTGGCCTGGCCAGTCTCCAGACCTGAACTCAATAGAAAATCTTTGGAGGGAGCTGAAACTCCAAACCTGAAAGATCTAGAGAAGATCTGTATGGAGGAGTGGACCAAAATACCTGCTGCAGTGTGTGAAAACCTGGTGGAAAACTACAGGAAATGTTTGACATCTGTAATTGCAAACAAAGGCTACTGTACCAAATATTAACAGGTGTTCAAATACTTATTTGCAGCAGTAACATACAAATAAATTATTTAAAAAAAATCATACATTGTGATTTCCGGATTTTGTTTTTTTTTTAGATTATGTCTCTCACAGTGGACATGCACCTAAGATGAAAATTTCAGACCCCTCCATGATTTCTAAGTGGGAGAACTTGCAAAATCGCAGGGTGTTCAAATACTTATTTTCCTCACTGTATGTTTTCGGATGCTGATCGTCCATTTCATGTAGGGGAGTTCAGGTTTTTAAGGATTTGTCCGAGTTCAAATCCCACCCCGGCCACATTTCTCCATGTAATGTGGAGTTGCGTCAGGAAGGGCATCCGGTGTAAAACTGTGCCAATTCAACATGCAGATCCACCTCAGATTTGCTGTGGTGACCCCAAGTGCAAACAAGGGATCAGCTGAAGGGTTTACTTCAGAATTTAATGTAAGATATTGTGGATGGTTCCCATTGTTTAGGGTGGTTTGGATGATTCGGATGAGGTATAATGTGAGTGCTGGACATCTTTTATTCTGCATTCTTTTTTCAAGGCAACCAATAGAGGGCACCTGGGGTTGCTGTACTTGGTTTATTATTATTGAATCTGAGATTTTGCATTTTCACTGGTGAGTTGTTCTTAACTATAAATTTGCTTTTATTACCTCCACCAAGGAGGTTATGTTTTCACCGGAATTTGTCTGTCTGCCTGTTAACAGGATAACTCAAAAAGGTTTGAACGCATTTGAGACAAATTTGGTGGAATGATGGGAAATATGTCCAGGATCAATTGATTAAAATTTGGTGATGATCCGGATTAAACTCTGGAAAATATAGCATAATGTATCAGTTTGCCCTTTTATGAATCCACATCCTTCGATATTGATATGTGGCGTGGCGGAGGAATGAGCTCTACTGAGTGCCCTTTTAGTTTTACTTTTTCAGGGTGGTCAACATGACTGGCTACCCACTGTCTTAGGTGGCATGTCACTGTGGTTATTCTTCCTTATGTGGACAACAACGAGAGGAATCGGTCTGGCTACGGTGTTGGTCATTGGCAAATTCAATTTTACACTTGGAAGAGTGTATGCTTTGGTGCACAGCATTTGCTATGGAGGTGCACGTGTGGATAGCATGGATTTGAGTCGGACGATGACGTGGGCGTTGTGTGTTGCTTGGCATTGGTGTGGACGGGCTCCTGGTAAGTGGCTGATGTAGTTAGCCACACGGACACCGTGCGGCTAAGAGGGGGGAGTGTCGAATAATTATTTACACTTAATTTGATTAAGTGTTGCAAATTGGCTCCATCAAAAGATAGACATATCAAATCTGATAAAGGAATGATCCAGATTATATTTTCAGTGGATACAATATGCAGACTTCAGCAATGGAGACCAAAATTTTACAATTGTTATAATAATTTGTGAGACTTATTTGGATGATTGTTATAACATAACTGCATTAGTATGATTTCAAAATGATGGGGGATGCTTAAAAGGACCTTGTTAACATTTATTTTAGAACAACAAAATAATGGATGAAATTTCAGGGGATTATACCACTAAGTTAGCGAAGGTTTGTGCTGATTCATATTGCTATTGAGGGGGACATATTTTAAAACGTACCGTTCCAGAAGATTACCACCGTTTTCTTATTGCTCCATTAACTACTATTAATATGATGGGAAGGGACTTGATTCAGTGTTATAGTGATTATAGAGTAAAAAGTAGGCCTCTCAGTATTTTCCATATGATATTTGAATAATACGTCAGTTCCGTACTTTGGGGGGGGGGGGGGGGGGGGGGGTGCCTGATGAATCTAAATTGGTGTTTCTAAATTGTGAAAAATGTGGAGGGAGTCAATTATGTTTATTTCAATATGCAAAGATGAAGAATCTGACCAGAGAGGCTGTGACTGGACTATATGAATAATTCACAGCTATTTTATTGATGGCTCATTTATCTATTCTAGTAATATTATATATATATATATATATATATATATATATATATGAATGTTTCACATATTTGTAACCAGAGCCCTGACAGGACTAAAGATGTGCTGAGGGATTGGCTATGAATTTGGTATCAATCTAATAGTTGACTGAGTTGGTAGAATATTTTGGTGGGTGGCTGGGTGGTACCTTGATTTTACTTCATTCAAACTGACTTGACTTTAGCAGGACCTGCACTGGTCCTGTGTACAAGACATTTGTTTTTCAAATGCATCACCACTGCCTTAGACACCAAATTAGGGGTACTGTCCCCCTGTCAAATGTTACCGCACTCTTAACAAAGCGATACCCATAACCTCCTGAAGGAGACCCTGGAAGAAGACCAATGTGTTCTTATTGACTAATTGTGCTGCTAAGTGTTAACACATATAGGCCACAGTTCTTTTTGGTGATGTGTTCTGTGTTTTAATCTTTTATCAATTAATGTTTTAAATTTTAATTCACTGATATGCTGTCTAGATTTTTTGTATGATACACTGGGCAATGATGAATCCTTGTTACATATAGTCTGGTAATAAAGTCCTGCACACATCATTTTTGTTATTGATGTAGGTACTGCAGTGCCTATAATTTGATTTGCCTGTAGATGGAGAGACTCTGACATCATACACTTTTATAAATTTTTTACAAAATAATAACTGACAAAAGAAGATGTAAAGAGCGATTGATGACCACTCACTCCATCAGCGTGGATATCCTGTATATTTCTGTTTTGTTATGGTCGTATGTACATTTTCATGATGAACACTAAGAGTTTCCCATGACACATGATGAACTCCCCATCTTCATTGTTATTATTGTCTTTATGACCTTTGTATCTGATTTTTTTTTTCCATATTTCATTTGATATGGGAATGTAATAATCATTTGTTGGTTGACTGCAGAATTGTTTAGAATTATCTAACAGAATTTTTGGGAAATTGATTGGAAAATCATTCAGTTCACATTCAGTGATCCTATGAATTTAAAGATCAGTGACAATTTGGATGTAACACCTTGAATGGTAGTGCCCGCTCACACCTTGGTGCTCCTGCCTTGTCGGCATGTTTTGTCAGGCACGTATGGAAGGCTGAATAGCTCATGATGGGTAAGATCCCACCTTATAACTCGGGACAACTGAAGAGGCACCGTCACGATCACTCTGATGTCTCAGTGAGGCCCTGACTCACTACGTGGGCACTGTCAAGGGAGCATCAGGATGGGGTCAAATGATGGTTGCCTATGTGCCTACATGTATGGCAGAAAACTGATTTGATTGGAATATTGGATCATACATGGGGATAGAATTATGCCAAAATGATCTTTCTTGCTGATATGATGGACTCATGACAAGAGGGAGTTGTTGGATAATATCTGTGCTAATTCCTTATTTTATGTTAGTGATCAAGTGTTTGTCTGTGTTATCTGTTTGGAAGTTTCTGAGAAATATGAGTTGGTAAGGGCCAGTAACATTAGAAATGTGCGACTAAACCACACCTACTGTCAACGTCCCATGTTATAAAAGTGTTGTACAAGCTACAGTCATGGCCTTTTCACAAGATGGATGCTGTCTGTGAGGGTCCCACGCCTGACTTCCACGTGAACTTCAATAAATTTAAAATGAGAAATATAGTGGTTTGGTTTTTGGTAAAGGGCAGAATCTCACATAAAAGAGCCGGGGGAAATTACAGTCTGTTGAGTGATATGAGATGTAAGCTGCGCAGGCTGAAAGAAATACAGCTCCTTTTTGCATACTTATGCTTTTTTAAATTTATGCCAAAGTGTTTTACATGAGCTAGAAATCATTCTGTTTTAAAGGCGCACGTGCTACTAAACTTAAAAAAAGAAACCACGACAACAAAAAAAAAAAAACATCTTTGTACCACAGCCAAACAAAATGAGTCAAAATCTGCAGAAAGACAGTAGAACCAGATGAAACTGGCCATTTAGATGTCAGGAACATTCACAGATCGCAGGCATCAGGTACCCGATTAGACATTATGTGAGAAGATCCAGGTGAGTTACTCTCTGCTTCGTTCCTCAGCAAGTTAGTGTTCAAGGTTGTCACACGTTAATTAATGTACCGGTCCGCAACACAGTATCAAAGTATTCATGATTGTAAGTCTATCCGTGCATATGTGGTAATAATTTGTGGTAGCTAATATACTTCATATTGATGGAAATTAGTGATGGAGAAACCAAAGCATTTTGAACCACTGAATCAATATGAAGCAATATGTTTTGAAGCTTTTGATACAATTAGGTATGGCGACATCTGCTGGCCAACCTTTAACATAACATTTGCCTGGAACAATAAAGGGCAAGATGCTTCTTGAAATTTTTGATGGTATTTTTGTTTAAAAACATGAATAATATACTTGTGTTATAATCCCTGAAGGAGTCTTCCCAAGGGATTAATAATGTTTTAAATAAGGTTCTATGTTTCACAGCGATTACGTTCAACAGCACAACACATGTAGAAGTTGAGTCTTTTATAGATAAGTAAAGACAGTTAGTTTAGTTATTTGAAGAAACATGATCAAAACAAATATGTTTAGTTGATTAAGTCCAATAAAGACTGGTAGAACGTCTTTTTTATTAACATCTTAATTTTGCTTTTTGAAGGACTGTTTTAAATAACCTCTTATTTGTGCTCTCTGAGTGACACCAGGACGATGCATTTCACTTAAAAATACACCTGCTCCTCAGTGTTTCTCAACTGCCCTCAAAAGTATTGGAACACTTGGTATTTCACACATTTTAATTGGTTTATTCCATTTCAAATCCATTTTTTTTTCTAAAATTATCTTCCTTAACTCAAACTGAAAGCAAATCTCTACATCTTGATATAAATGAATTAAAACTCTAAACTCCAGCTTCCTGATGAAGTGGTGTAGAGGAGGATTTTCTTCAAAAGAAGACCTGAAAGTTCAGCTACAATTTGACAGAAAGTACATTTGAGATGAAAGACGAGATTTGATGTTTTGGTGAAAGAAACTTTTGTATTTCTTCATAATTGATGTAAATAAAGTTCAAGACATATTCAGTGACTTGGAAATGTTCATGTTTCCATCCCCTGACTTGTCTAAAGAAAACTGGCAATAAAACTAATTATTAGTTACAGGTTTTATCAAGTTTTAGAGATTTGCTTTCAGTTTGAGTTTGAGGAAGATAATTTTAGAAATTTTATTTTTGAAATATCTAAAATGGCATAAACAAATTAAAATGTGTGAAATTCCAAGTGTTCCAATACTTTTGGAGGGAACAGTATCTTAACCTTATGATGAGTGTAAAATGAGTGTGGGATTATTACTATTTTGTTTAGGGCCCCTTCACACATAGTGCAAATTTGGTCGATTTGTGTACAACTCCAGGGCGATATACAGCGGTAGAGTACGCACCACAAAACACTGCACCAACGGACAGGCGTGCACGACACCGGCGCAATGGTTTGTGCACGTGACGGTGTCTGCCGAGCAGGAACACGGTGTGAGTGACCAGAGAGTGTCCTGTGAGAGCCCATTTGAACCCTCTCGCGGCAGGTGTCAGCCACCTAACCCACTTACAAAATGTGGGGCCATTTGCTGTGTCAACATGAAAATAGTGAGCAGGCGACCACTTCTGAGCTAGCGGTGAAATGTGTCTAAGTGCCCCACGAGTGTGGCATTGCAAAGCAACACATGTGGCATGCCAGTGTGTCGGCTCCCCACGCAACACATGTAGCATGCATCCCCCCCCACCTCCACCCCCCGCCACACTCCACATGTGTTGGGGGGGACACACTTGCATGAAATGCTGATATGTATGTACAGATGGGGAGCAGCCAGCCACATCTGAGCACACACAGCACGGTGAGGCGCCTCTCAGCTCAGCGCCAGCCAGAAGTTCACAGAGCTGGAAATGACAGCTCAGTGCACACGATGTGTCACAATAAAAACACAGAGACCAAAGCTATATAAATAAGTACTACAATAACTAAATACACAATTACATGCCAACTAACTAAAATGAATGATCACATAACACAGAAACAGAGAGTGACACTTTGATCTTTGCACTGAATGGACAGGGGGTGTGGCCACCAACAACAACAGCTGTTGAGATCTGTGGTTCTGGACGTCACACCTGGGGAACATGTACCATGTTCTGAAGGACATGACCTTACAACTGTCCACTGTGCTGCATGTGTGTCTGCTCACTGTCATACATAAAAATATATATCACTTTTGCGACAGGCTGCAGCGCGTGCACAGTGTGCACACTGACAGGCTGTCCCAGGTGAAACGGACCATCAAATCATGTGGACACGCAACAGGTGAGCTGAATGACACATCACCCATGTGAGCTCTGTTCCACGTCGCGGTGTCTGTGCTGTGGCACACTGCTCACGGGACACAAGTGTCGGGCGGAACGCGCACGGCCAACAATCAATCAACTTTTTTCTTATATAGCGCCAAATCACAACAAACAGTTGCCCCAAGGCGCTCCATATTGTAAGGCAAGGCCATACAATAATTATGAAAAACCCCAACGGTCAAAACGACCCCCTATGAGCAAGCACTTGGCCACAGTGGGAAGGAAAAACTCCCTTTTAACAGGAAGAAACCTCCAGCAGAACCAGGCTCAGGGAGGGGCAGTCTTCTGCTGAGACTGGTTGGGGCTGAGGGAAAGAACCAGGAAAAAGACATGCCGAGAAGGGGGGCAGAGATCGATCACTAATGATTAAATGCAGAGTGATGCATACGGAGCAAAAAGAGAAAGAAACAGTGCATCATGGGAACCCCCCCACAGTCTACGTCTAAAGCAACATAACCAAGGGATGGTCCAGGGTCACCCGATCCAGCCCTAACTATAAGCCTTAGCGAAAAGGAAAGTTTTAAGCCTAATCTTAAAAGTAGAGAGGGTGTCTGTCTCCCTGATCTGAATTGGGAGCTGGTTCCACAGGAGAGGAGCCTGAAAGCTGAAGGCTCTGCCTCCCATTCTACTCTTACAAACCCTAGGAACTACAAGTAAGCCTGCAGTCTGAGAGCGAAGCGCTCTATTGGGGTGATATGGTACTACGAGGTCCCTAAGATAAGATGGGACCTGATTATTCAAAACCTTATAAGAAGAAGAATTTTAAATTCTATTCTAGAATTAACAGGAAGCCAATGAAGAGAGGCCAACACGGGTGAGATATGCTCTCTCCTTCTAGTCCCCGTCAGTACTCTAGCTGCAGCATTCTGAACCAACTGAAGGCTTTTTAGGGAACTTTTAGGACAACCTGATAATAATGAATTACAATAGTCCAGCCTAGAGGAAACAAATGCATGAATTAGTTTTTCAGCATCACTCTGAGACAAGACCTTTCTGATTTTAGAGATATTGCGTAAATGCAAAAAGGCAGTCCTACATATTTGTTTAATATGCGCTTTGAATGACATATCCTGATCAAAAATGACTCCAAGATTTCTCACAGTCAACAGTGTGACAAATATGCCGCTTTCAGTCATGTATCATCAAAAATATGCTGTAAGAAACACTGTTTTGTCAGTTATTACAGCGCTTTTTTCACCGTAATTAAAGACGACAAAAAACTCCTCTTCTGTACATCGGCTAAATTCTTTAAATTGCAGGTTCGAATCCCACGGGTGGCATTTATTTGGGTCCCCTTTTATTTATTATTTATATCAACCCAGAGATTTTCACTAATTATACACCAATATTTAATCTATCAGTGTCCGGTGATTGTAGTATAATTATTTATTAACCCGGCTGGATATAATAAGACATAATGACTGTACGTCTGTGACCATGGGTCATATACAGAGGAACAGAGGGATCATACTTGCCTTCATTTATCAATGTTGCGCAGAGTAGGGTGTGTAGTTTGGGAGCAAATGTGAAATACGCACGAGGGCGTGCAGCATTTATGAATACTGCGCACCGCCGGGATTCCACCGTACGCACCTACAGCCATTGATAAATGGTAAATGGACTGCATTTATATTGCGCTTTTCCATCTGCATCAGACGCTCACATTCACCCCGATGTCAGGGTGCTGCCATACAAGGCACTCACTACACACCAGGAGCAATAGGGGATTAAAGGCCTTGCCCAAGGGCCCTTAGTGATTTTCCAGTCAGGTGGGGATTTGAACCCATGATCTTCTGGACTCAAGCCCAACACCTTAACCACTAGACCATCACCGCCCCTCACTAGACCATCACCTCCCCTAGACCATCACCTCCCCTAAAAATAAATGCAGCGTCATTGTAATTATCAAAGGAACCCCCTAAATATGCACCGCGGGGCACTTCCACGCCTTGTTTTTGTGACACTGAGAAGTGAAAGACGGTAACAATGAAGAAGAAAAACTTCACGGAGCTAGAAATGGAGACCCTCACCAGGGAGGTAGAACTCCAATACAATAGTCTTGTTTGGAAGCCTCAAAAGTGGGAGAAATGGAGGTCACAAAAAATGTGGCAAGAAATCACAACGTTGTTAGATCCCCTGACAAGGTAAGCGTTGGAAAAATTGTGAATATGCCTTATTTTGTTATCACTTAAATGTCTAAAGGAATTGTTTTCTTTAATCTGAAGTGCTGTGTTTCAGTGTTCACTGTTCCAGAAGTGGCACTGACAGGGTTAACAGTGTTAACAGAATAATTGCTGATCACTTTGCAATACAGAATAGGTCGGATGCTGATAATTAGCAGCTGATTAATGTGAGACGCAGCGGGTGACAGACACAGGAGGAAGCCGGCAGATACATCAACGTATAAGCACTACGGCAGGTGGACGTGACCGTGGAATGAGCATGAAATGAACCACTTAAAATACTGAAGTCAGGTTTAGAGCTAGAACTCACACGGCAACAGAATCCTTATTGACAACTTAAACATTACAATCCCAAAGCTCAAAGAAATACAGTTATATCTGACAGTTATATCTGAACCGGAAGAACTCGGAGAGGAAATAAAGACTACATTAAGTCTGAACGCTTAACAGGGAAATCAACATTAATTAAGTCCAGGGACCTGGAAGCCCCACTTTAGTGTTCTCTCAAACCTGGAAAACCCTGGGAGGAAAAAACATGTCGAGTCACATACTGCGCCTGGAAGCGGCAGTGGAAAAAAAACACGAGGAATACATTCTGTGCCTAGACATGGGAGCCCACAGTGGAGGGGTTACGACAAGACGTACGGAGCTTGGAGACTCCAGTCCAGAAAAATTAATGAGCTTGGAGGTTCACAGCGGGAAAAAACTCAGAGCTTCATCTGTGGCAACAGGACGCCAAACAAAGCCAAAACAAAACATAAGATTAAGGTTACCGGCTGAGAGCAATGGTATGGCACAGCTGGGCACCCATGGCAACCCGGTTCCAACCCGGAGGAATGCGGAGGTTCTTCAGGTGATGGTGAGAAAAGATTCTGGCCCCAAACCCGTCGAAGCTCCATGGTTAAATCCAGAATGATGATGAGCTGCCATGAAATTCAGCTGTGAAGCTCCCACTCAGCAGAATGTAAATCAGCTGTGAGACAATGCTCTGTCAGTCCAAGTGTTGACTTAACCAATGGGGCGGGGCCCATGAGTAACATGACAGGTTGAAGCAGTGCCCTGACGTAATCCACAGCTGACACACCTGTGGCAGCTTCACCCAGCAGCTCCACCTCAACTTCACCTGGAAACACAGAGAGACAAACTAGCAGACCAGGGGCAAACCACAACAGCACCCCCCCCCCCCCCCAAGGGAGACCCCGGGTGACTCACCAGGCCAAGCCGGAAACAGGAACCCCAGAGGAGGAAGGCAAGACGAACACAGGGCGAGACACGAAGATGGGCGTGAACCATGCGACCCCTTGTAGAGCCCATGGCGGTGAAGTTGCAGTGCGACCCACCAGGGTCCACAGAGGAACAGGGGCCCCATGACCCTCCGGGGCCCCATGACCCTCCAGGGCCCATGACGGAGATATTGCCATGCGACCCTCCAGGGTCCACGGGGGAACAGGACTGGAGCCTCATGACCCACCAGGGCCCACGATAGAGAAGTACCATGCGACCCTCCATGGTCCACAGGGGAACAGGACTGGAACGACCCTGCAGGGCCCATGACGGAGAAGTGCCGTGCGACCCTCAGGGTCCACGGGGGAACAGGAATTCCCATCTTATCTTAGGGACCTCGTAGTACCATATTACCCCATTAGAGCGCTTCGCTCTCAGACTGCGGGCTTACTTGTGGTTCCTAGGGTTTGTAAGAGTAGAATGGGAGGCAGAGCCTTCAGCTTTCAGGCTCCTCTCCTGTGGAACCAGCTCCCAATTCAGATCAGGGAGACAGATACCCTCTCTACTTTTAGATTAGGCTTAAAACTTTCCTTTTCGCTAAGGCTTATAGTTAGGGCTGGATCGGGTGACCCTGGACCATCCCTTGGTTATGTTGCTTTAGACGTAGACTGTGGGGGGGTTCCCATGATGCACTGTTTCTTTCTCTTTTTGCTCCGTATGCATCACTCTGCATTTAATCATTAGTGATCGATCTCTGCCCCCCTTCTCGGCATGTCTTTTTCCTGGTTCTTTCCCTCAGCCCCAACCAGTCTCAGCAGAAGACTGCCCCTCCCTGAGCCTGGTTCTGCTGGAGGTTTCTTCCTGTTAAAAGGGAGTTTTTCCTTCCCACTGTGGCCAAGTGCTTGCTCATAGGGGGTCGTTTTGACCGTTGGGGTTTTTCATAATTATTGTATGGCCTTGCCTTACAATATAAAGCGCCTTGGGGCAACTGTTTGTTGTGATTTGGCGCTATATAAAAAAAAAGTTGATTGATTGATTGATTGAAGTTGATTGATTGATTGACTGGAACCTCATGACCCTCCAGGGCCCAAGACAGAGAAGTGGAGTGCGACCCACCAGGGCCTGATGGAGGTGAAAACAATACAGGGACCCCATGACTGCCCCAGGGCCCACAACGGGGACAGGAGCCGTGCAACCCCAGGGGCCTGAGGCAAAATAAAAAAACAAAACGGGAGTGGTCTGCAGAGGTCAGCTGGCAGGGAACAAACTCCACTCAGGGAAGGTGGAGTGGAAAACCAGAGAGAAGGACCAGAACTGGGGAACCAAACACAGGACATGACTAGGCTGAGTCACATAGGGAACTGACCGGGGCTGGTCTGGGAACCAGGGAAAACTGAACACTGGGTTGGTCTGGGAACCAGGGAAAACTAAAGACTGGGTTGGTCTGGGAACCAAGAAACACTAAAGACTGGTCTGGGAACCAAGAAACAACCTACTAGGACTACACGTGGGACAGAACTAAAAGCCGAGAGGAGACAAGCAAAACCAGGAAAAAACTAACTGGATCTCGGTCAACAACCCCTTCCCCCGCCACCCCAGAGGACATTCACCATCAAACTCTGGAGCAGCTGAGGGAGGAGAAAAAAATAAACTCAGAACCCAGGGCAGCTACCCCACTACCCCAGAGGATATTCACAATCAAACTCTGGGGCAGCACTCCCACAACCATGGAAAATGAGGCCAAGGTCCCCAGTGGGAGCAATGCTTCCATGGGGACATTCACAATCAAACCCCAGAAAGCACCCCCACGACCCAGGCCGACGAGTCCCACAGTCACTTGTGGGAAAAGGGGTAACCGCCCAGAAAAGTAAAACCAGGGAACCAAATTACAAGACAAGGAACCAAATTACAAAACAGGGAACCAAGACAGCGCCATGGGAGCCAAAAACAAGACCAGGATAGTAACTCCCGCTACCCAGAGGACATTCCCAATCAAACCCTGGGGCCATTCCCATGACCGTGGAACACGAGGCCAAGGTCGCCTGTGGGAGCACTCAAATGCTTCCCGGGGGACATTTACAATCAAACCCCGGGAAGCACCCCCACGACCCAGGACAACGAGCTACATGGTCACCCATGGGAATGGAGTAAATAACTGCCCAGAAAAAAAGGAAAAGAAAACCAGGAATGAATAAATACCTAAACAGGACAAGGAATAGACAAGAGACAAAGACTAGGATGGGCTGGGCACAGAACGGACTAGGAACCAGAACAGACCAGACTAGGGACAAACTAAGGGTGAGGGTACTAAGCTAAGTAAACTAAGGTACTCTAAGGGTGACAATACAATTCCTATGTATGTGTACAATTTTGTTGTGCTCTACAAATGGCAAATAAAACTTTGAATTGAATTAACTAAGGATCTCTGAAGGGAACTAGGACAGGACAAGGAACTGACTAGAAAAAACAGACCTGAAGACTTGAACAAACTAGGGACATAAACCAGGACCAAGAACTGACCAAAAAAAAAAACATGAGCTAACAGCCTAGGAGACTAAGGAACTAAGATAAAAATGGACAAGGGACTAGACTAAGAACTGACAAAGGACTATGGATGAGGAGGAACAAACTAGGGACAGACTAAGACCAATACTGCTCCTGCTGGGTCAGGGTTATGACCAGAATCTTCTGTCATGGTTGGGGACCGGGTTGCGTGTTGGACCCAAGTGCAGGAGCAGTAAAGCAGACACAGGAGGAACAACCAAAAGTTTATTGAACCAAACAAGGGAGAACTGTGTAGTAGACAGGACAGATGGGGTAACAGGACCATAACCAGGAACTGACAGGACTAGGACCCGGGACTGACTGGACAGGGACCAGGTTAAGTAAGCCTGTGGAGCTACTAGGCCTGGATGAACTGCAAGGGAGATGAGAGGGCTGGTGAGTGTGTGCAAGTGCACCATTAGACATGAAAATCAATACAAACTCAAATAGTTCCTTCAGTGTACGATTCAGGATCATAGTTCAGCTGCAGTTCAGTGACAAAGCTCAAAAAATGAAAATAGAGTTCAAATCCAAAGTTCAGTTCAAAGTCAAAGTTCAAAAGATGAGAATGTAGTTCAAAACCTAAGTTCAGTTCAAAGTTCGGGATTGAGTCTCAGTGTGTTCAGGATTTCTGTTTTGCATGACAACTCCCCAGAGGCACGCCCATGTGACTGGCAGATAGAGACACGTGAAGGCTCAGGTGCATGCAGGACTAAACTGTCTATTCTCTGTGTGCTGCACTCAGATAACCAGTTACATTTATCTCAAGTTTTTAACTGTTGAGGTGATCAGTAGGTGGATCTGCTCACAGAAGACACCAAAATGATTAAACACTTCAGTCAGCAGAAAAAGTACATTTCAGTGCTCACTGTTCCAGAACCGGCGCTGACGGGGTTAACAGTGATAACAGAATAACCAATGATCACTTTGCAACGCGGAATAGGTCGGATGCTGATAATTAGCAGCTGATTAATGTGAGACGCAGCGGGTGACAGACACAGGAGGAAGCCGGCAGATACATCAACGTATAAGCACTACGGCAGGTGGACGTGACCGTGGAATGAGCATGAAATGAACCACTTAAAATACTGAAGTCAGGTTTAGAGCTAGAACTCACACGGCAACAGAATCCTTATTGACAACTTAAACATTACAATCCCAAAGCTCAAGGAAATACAGTTATATCTGACAGTTATATCTGAACCGGAAGAACTCGGAGAGGAAATAAAGACTACATTAAGTCTGTACGCTTAACAGGGAAATCAATATTAATTAAGTCCAGGGACCTGGAAGCCCCACTTTAGTGTTCTCTCAAACCTGGAAAACCCTGGGAGGAAAAAACATGTCGAGTCACATACTGCGCCTGGAAGCGGCAGTGGAAAAAAAACACGAGGAATACATTCTGTGCCTAGACATGGGAGCCCACAGTGGAGGGGTTACGACAAGACGTACGGAGCACGGAAACTCCAGTCCGGAAAAATTAATGAGCTTGGAGGTTCACAGCGGGGAAAAAACTCAGAGCTTCATCTGTGGCAACAGGACGCCAAACAAAGCCAAAACAAAACATAAGATTAAGGTTACCGGCTGAGAGCAATGATATGGCACAGCTGGGCACCCATGGCAACCCAGTTCCAACCAGGAGGAATGCAGAGGTTCTTCAGGTGATGGTGAGAAAAGATTCTGGTCCCGAACCAGTCAAAGCTCCATGGTTAAATCCAGAATGATGATGAGCTGCCATGAAATTCAGCTGTGAAGCTCCCACTCAGCAGAATGTAAATCAGCTGTGAGACAATGCTCTGTCAGTCCAAGTGCTGACTTAACCAATGGGGCGGGGCCCATGAGTAACATGACAGGTGGCAGCAGAGCCCTGACATAATCCACAGCTGACACACCTGTGGCAGCTTCACCCAGCAGCTCCACCTCAACTTCACCTGGAAACACAGAGAGACAAAGCAGCACTCCGTGGTAAAGCAAAAAAGGATGGAAAACATGACAACACTGAAGATGTTTCCCCAATGATACAGGTGGACAATCCTAACGTTGCTGTGGGACACAAATGCACAATATTAGTCCACAGGACGTGGACTCAGGCTGATGTAAAAGCAGTCTGTGAGGGCATTTGCTCGCACACAGAAGCTGTAGAACAATTTGTGACAGACATAGAACAATGAAGAAAATCACACAACCTCAACAGTGTTGAAATGCAACAAGCTCTCATGACATCTTTAGGGAAAGACTGGGGACCTGTGGGGGCGAACGAATCCCACTGGTGATGACGAACAGCCCCTCCCACATGACAAAAATGACGTGGAACTAAGACTGGGTCAGTTGTATAAACGAACGCTGTGCTGACTATTCTAAAATCACACAGGCTAAACAAAAAGATGATTATGTAATCAGAATGACCAAAGTGTTCAAAGCTCACCGCAGCCTCCAAGAGGATGATGAAGACCAGAGGCCCTATCGACAACAATTAAAAAAATGTGCTCCACTCCAACTCACTCCCTGCTATTCAGGGATGGGTGAACAAACATTTTTTTCCATTCCCTACATCTACACTGAATGAATATATCACACACGCTACCCATGCAGAGAAAGTGACACAAGTCAGAAAGAAACAAAAGTCAGGAACTCAAATAATGTTGTGCAATCCAAAAGAAGTGTTTTATGTCAGTGGAGGACGAGGTCACGGTATGCTTCTTAGAAGAGGTAGAGGACGTAATCGGGGTTACAGCAAAGGAGGAATGGGTGGTGACAGAGATAACTGCTGTTGGACATGTGGCCAACCTGGTCATTTGGGCAAGAAATTGCTGAAATGTGCCAGGTGATCATGCAGGACATGCAGGCTCCACATGACTATCCGCCTCTGAGACAGATAAGACACAGGGAGCGAGGAGTGAAACTGAAGAACATGTGGATGGGATCCATGCTGAGCAGTGCACAGAGGGAGAACTATCTTCATTAGGGCAAATTCTAATATCTGACACCCCAAGACCAGCTGTTACCTTGCTTGAATTTCTCTGTGACACTGGTGCATGTCGCACAGTGTGCAAGGACAGATTTGCTGGCGTGCTGAAAAGTAAAGAAGTAATATGCATGAGATCAGCTCATGGGTTGGTGTTGCCAATTCCAATTTCCAAACCAGCTTACATAAGAGATCCATAGGGGAAAACATGTAAGGCCTCACTTTTGATGGATCCAAACTGTCCCTCTAATCTCCTGGGACGAGATGTAATAACAGCATTAGGCTTAAGCATCATTTCCACACCAAAAGGAATGGTGGTACAAAGACACACCCAATTACAGAAAGGAAACATTTGTGTCCTTAAAGGCCATAGTGCCCCAGGTTTGTATTGGTCTCTTGATCTCAAACCAGGACCCGCTCACTGCACTCCTGAAGCATTGTTGAGGAAAGCAAAAGAAGTAGGTGGAACAGTAGGTGACATTATGAGCCCTGAAAACCTACACATCACTATGCCATATAGACACAATTGAATTTGATGATAAGTATGATGAACGCTTACATGCACAATCACCTGCTCGTGTAACTCTGTCATACATATACACTGATGGAGACGGTGTTGCAGGTGCACCTGTCTTGCTGCAGAGGCTCTTAAGCTCCATGGCAATTTCACAATACCACATGTGTCTCTTATGAAAACAAAAGACAAGACTTGGAAACAAGTGCGGACTTTTGTGACACGATGTGAGCAATCACCAGGCTGGATTGCAACTGCTGAGAGAGAAGAATTTAATAAGAGACTGGAGGCTATGAGATATGTTGGGTATTTTCTCCTCCAAACATTCTTAAAACCTTTGATAAGACAAACAGAGTCAAGAAACACCAGTGAGACAGAAAGTCAAATTAATCACGCGCGGAGTGCGGCCAGGCTGTACACCAAGGCTACACTAAAGTCTGGCCTGCGCTTCGCTCTTTTTATTAGTGAATCCCTCATCACATGAACAAAAACTTGTCCTAAGGGTGGGGGAATGACGCAAGACAAGTTTCTTCCTGTAACATAAACACACACGTCAATAAGTGCAGCTGTAAGCAAAAACAGTTTCTTTCTTTTACTCTTATCGTCGAAGGTCAGCACATCTCGTTCGCAGTTATCAGCTGTTCTGCATCTGCCTGGAACACTAAGCATCACATCATAATCAGTACACTTTATCAGAGCAGAGAGAACTACATTCTACCAGAGCAGAGAACACAAAACATGCATGATAAAATAAAACAGTGTATCTACAGAATAACTCCAACATTCCCCTCTGTTTATCATGCATTCCAACGGTATTACAGCTTCACCTAAAAGTAAACAATTGTTACTAAGCAACCACTTCTATTCAGATTTTCAGCTGCAATTTTCAGGCACCACAGACTTTAGGTGCGTCAACAAGTCCTTGGCTAAAATGGGAATGGCTTTTACTGGGAGGAGTAGGGACACTAAAGCACAGTAGCCTGACACATTCCTAGGCAATCTGTCAAAAATTCTATTATCTCCACACCACCACCACACGCCACTTCGGCTGACTGGTATAAATGAACCGTTTATCTGTATTATTCGACTACACCACTTGTCTTACTACATTTTCAGCTAAAGCTTCATAGGCTAAGAGTGTGTTAACTCATCACGTCAACAGTTCAAGCTTGAACTGGAGTTGTGAGCTTTTCAATATCATCATAATTCTCAGTACAGTCATTATAGTTTTTCTCCACTAAGGTCTGACTGTTCAATGCTTGATATCTTGGCATAGTTTGTTGGAAGGCCAGATTACACTGTACAAATGTATTTGACACCATTTTGCCAACCATTGTTTTGATATAAGGGATCACACAACACATGCAAAGTCCAATCAGAATTAGGACTATAATAACTGGTGTCACCATTTTCAATAGTAACTGCCAACATGGTCCTGAAGTCAACCAGGACCAGGGATTCCACCAGTTCACGGCTAGGGTGTCTTTATGCATTGCATCACGAAGTTTATTCAGCTCTTCCAATGCGTCCTGCATATCCACTGAATGAATGGAGTCTGGGATGAAAGTACAGCATGTTGTGTTCAGCAGAACACAAACTCCTCCCTGTGAACCAGTAAGCAAGTCTAAAACCATACGATTTTGCATCACCATGGTACGTAAAGCATCTATTTCAGTGTTTTGAGCTGCTACTATTTTTTTTAGTTACATTCATGAACAGACCCAATCGATAATTCAGAGTTTCAATCATTAATGAATTTTTTCCCACTCCTATCCAGGGGAACAATGAATGTGCTATTTTATCTCCTACAGACCACAATTTTTTGGTCCTTTAGTACATCCGAGCCCCACATGTGATTATGTGGTAACACATCTGGGTATATCAATCTCCTCCGTCTGGTGCTGCCATTCTTCTCTGTGGAGGTCCTACCACATATGTATGGTCAGTCACCTGGGTAGGTGCACACACACCACCCCAATTTGGTGGGAGACTCATGTACAGTCTGGAACCATAAAGCCAATAGATGTCATCATACACCGGAGTACCATTTACAGGTGGTAGCAAAAACTTACTAACATAAGCACATGATTCATCCGTTCCCCATGGACAGGAGCCTGTATAATTACATCCCCGTCCAATGTGATGAAGATAAGTACCATCCACATATTATGTTTGGCTAGGCTTAAATTATTTGATAAAACATACGTTTGGGTACACAGACGTTTCTTAATTTTACCTACAGTTTTATTCCCTGTCCCGTAAAAGCAATTTGGGAATGGCCGTTGTGATGACAATTTAACGTGATGATATTTTGCGTTTCCCTTCAGTCTAGTCAATGGAGCAGCACTTGGGCACGCTTGTACGTCCTCTGTTGAAATCCCTATCATATAAGTGGTTGCACTGAGGCAAGTGGTGTTACATCTTATCAGATTTGCTGAGAACTGCTGCCCCCGAAATACAGTTTGATTATGCATCCGTATGATAAGACATTCTGTCACCCTAGCAGGGTACGGTTTAGCCGTCAGAGCTGGGTGTGTTGAGGATATAGGTATTTGCGAACAAACATAACAATTAGTAACGTAATTCCATAGCCAATAAATGAACATATCTGTACCACATATTAGTATGGTATATATGAGGGTGTCCATCTGTCTCATTCATATTATGAATAAACCTCTTCTGACGTTGCTTCCGTTGTTCTCTGGCTCGGTCCACAGTGAGCTGCAATTCTTGGGTCAACCACCAGGCCAGGAATCTGAGGAGCACGAAACACACTAAGATCACAACGCAACCGGCTGCCCTACCAACAGTCCGGCAGCGGCGGCGCTGAGCACGCTGCTCCGGGGTCTGCTGTAGTTCAGTCATGATTGCTAGGATACAGTGTTGTTAACCCACCTCACCTAATAGTGCAAGGATCTCCCTGCTTCACTGGCATTGAGACAATCTATTGCTAATTAAATAGACTCCCTTTGTAGCCAGACTTCCCCTTACACTGTGGAGGCAGCCAACACACGCTGTATCTTACAGTGATGTATCCACGTTGATCTCTCCGCTATCTTTACTGCAGTTGGTGTTGTTAACAGCACTTGGTATAGACCTTCCCAACGAGGACTGGACTCTGATGAACACCCAGTCTCCTGGCTAGACTACTGGAAGGCCGTCCTGTGGAAGATCAAAATTATTCGGCAGTAAATGTGTTTAAGTTATCTCTTTCTGTGTTAATGTCTTTTTCATAAAATTTGCTAATGTTTGTTCCTCATCTGCTGTTTTAGTATCCATGTCAAAATTGGTAGACGATATGGTCGTCCATAAAGTATCTCAAATGGTGTTAACCCTGATGGTGTTGGTGTTATTCTCATATACAATTTTACTAGGTCCAACATTCAATCCAGGTTCGTTTTGTCTCTTCTATACATTTCCTTAATCTTATTTTTATTGTGCCCTTTGTCCTTTCCACTAATCCGGCACTGTGTGGATGATAAGCACAATGATTTTGAGATTGACCTGTAGTGCTTCTCCTACGTATTGCACTATTGTATTAACAAAATGCGCTCCATTATCTGAATAGACTGTTTCTGGTATTCCAAATCGTGGGATGATGTCTTTGCATAATGCTTTAGCCACTGTAAGTGAATCTGCATGTTTTGTAGGGAACAATTCTACCCATTTTGAGAAGGCATCAATTATGACTAAACAAAATTCCTTCCCTTCATGTTTACTCAGCTGTATATAATCCATATGAATCACTTGAAAGGGATATTGTGGTGTTGGAAATTTGCCTCTTTGGGGTCTCAAATTGCCTTGTGAGTTGTGTTTTGCACATGTCATGCATGCTCTACAATGCTGTTTTGCATATGCATCGAACCCATAAAGACAAAAAATAGATTGCAATTGCGATATCATACCCCCTGATGAGACATGCGTCACGCCATGGCTCATAATAGCTGCCCATTTAAACATATTTTTGGCAATATGGGTTTCTTTTGTGGTCATACGTACAAATCATTTGCATACGTAGCCCCTTTAGCTATCCACATTTGTTTTTCTCTGTCAGTTGCCTGCTGTTGCATGTCAGCAAGCAGTGTATGACCTAAATGCAAATCTGGAGTAGTGTCCTGTACAACAAAAATAGAAGAAGCTGCTGCTGCCTCTTTTGCTGCTCTGTCAGCAAAATCATTTCCTTTTGAAACACTGTCAGAGCCATTGGTGTGAGCTGCACATTTGCATATAGCAATTTGTTTAGGCAATTTCACAGCCTTCAGTAGTGCAGTTAGGAGAGTGGCATGAGTCACTGGCTTTCCAGATGATGTCACCATTCCACGCTCTTCCCACAGTTTTGCAAACACATGCACTGTGCTGAAAGCGTACTGGCTGTCTGTATAAATTGTTACAGCCGTACCTTTAAACAGATAGCAAGCTGCAGTTAAAGCAACTAATTCAGCTGCTTGTGCTGAAAATGATGATGGCAATGAAGCAGAATCCAATACTTCTGAATTGGTGACAACAGCATATCCAGATTGTGTTTGTCCGTAAGCGTTTTTAGTGGAAGAACCATCCACATACACAATTGTACTGTTTGGGATGGGTGTGTCCTGGAGGTCTGGGCGTGCTTTCGTACAGACTGTAGCTACATCAAGACAATTGTGCGGCTCACCATCCTTAGGTAAAGGTATCAATGTGGATGGATTCAATGTTGTACAGCGCTCTACCGTAAGGTGTGGTTGTGATAATAGCAAGGACATACACGAAAGATGTCTTGCTGGGGACAAAAGGCTCATGTTTGTCTGCAACAGAAGTGCAGAAACTGCATGTGGAACTTTCAGTGTCAACTGATGGAATAGAACAACATTACTGCTACTTTGAACAGCCATAGAGGCTGCAACAACAGCCTGTACGCATGGTGGTAGAGCACTTGCTACTGCATCCAATTTAGATGAGTAGTAGGCAACTGGCCTCAATTTTGAGCCATATACTTGAACCAAAACACTAGTCATGAACTTATTCTTACAATCAACTGTTTGAATGAATGGTTTACTATAATCTGGTAGTGCCAAAACTGTGGATGACACTAACGTTTGTTTGACTTTTACAAAGGCTTCTTCAGCATCTTTGTTCCATTCCAACACAGTTGACATTGAAATATCATCTTTGTACATCAAATCAGAAAGTGGACTAGTCAATTCTGCACAGCAGGGAATCCATGCCCTGCAGTAATTTGTCAGTCCAAGAAATGACATCATCTGTCTTTTAGTTTGTGGTTTTGGAGCGTGCAAAATTGCTTCCTTCCTGTCAGACAGGATCGTGCGCCCTGTGGCTGATAATTCATGTCCTAAATATTTTACTTTATCCCTACACAACTGAACTTTGTTTTTACTCACTTTGTGGCCATTATCAAATAAGAAACATAATAATGCTACTGTGTCAGTTATGCAGTTTTCTCGTGTGTCAGAAGCAATCAAAATGTCATCAACATACACCAATAGTTGGCTATCTGCCGGTGGAACAAAATTGGCTAAACATACTGACATGACTTGAGAATAAATAGTTGGACTCTCTGCGTAACCCTGCGGTAATCTGGTGAATGTATATCGTTGTCCTTTAAAGGTAAAACCAAACCAGAATTGACTATCTGGGTGTACTGGCACAGAGAAAAATGCATTACTTATGTCAATTACTGAGAAACTATTAGAATTTGGTCTCAGCGAATTTAACAAGGTGTGTGGATCTGGAACACATGGTGCTCTTTAATCACAGCAGCATTTACTGCCTGCAGATCTTGAATCATTCTCCACCCCACTGAGGGCGGAGCCTTTTTTACAGGAAATATGGGTGTGTTACATGGTGAATCTGGACATGGCACTATTACTCCTGCTGTTAATAAATTCTCTACTACTGGCCTGATTCCTTCAATTGCATCAGGTTTCAATGGATACTGTCTTACACATGGTCTGTATTCTGTTTTTGGTCTTATAACTACAGGTTGTGCATTTTTTATCAGTCCTACGTCTGAAGGAGCTGTTGTCCACAATCCTGATGGTACAGAAGAGAGAAGATCATCCTCTTCAGGACTCAACTGAAACACTCAGGATTGTGAAGTGGACACATCAATGTGTGTTCCAGCTGTCAGCACCAATGAGACATTAACTGGCACTTTGTACAATTTAGTTGATGGACTGAACTCCGTTCGTGGTCCAACTCTGCTCCAATCAGTGGCTGACAAAGCTGTTATGACTGTCAGTCCCAATTCTTGCCATTCTGTCAAATATGGTTTACAAAGTGACACATGTAATGGCATACCTGTGAATCTCAATTTTAAAACATCTTCAGTGGCACCTGTTACTGTTATGACAGCTGTTGAGTTGCCATCATGAATCAAATCTGTCATTGTCAGCTTCACAGGTGAAATGTCTTTCAATTTGTTTTCATACACTGGTGTTCCTGGCAATATGCCACTGTGGACTCTAAATACACTCTCAAATCTGCATCTAAACTCTGTCCATGGTTCTCCTTCTTTCTGAGTTGTCCTGGTAATTTCAGTATAATTTATCTTTGGTCCTAACACACCTTTTGCACGTGTAATCATAGCTTCCACTCTTGTTTCTAAGACTAGATCATCATGTGGCAACGGTACGCCATCCTGGTCTGCAGGATTCCAGTCTCCGCGTACCTGACTCCATTTAGGGCCACATGCTTTCATCCACACCTGTTGGACTTCAGGTCCACTAAGGTGGTAAGAATTTCTAATGTTTTCTATATCCTGCATAAATCCCTCAATATCGACATGTGGCGATGGTATCATGTCGACTGCTGCTTTGATATCATCAGCATTCCATGTTCGATATACGAGCATGGTTGATCGCTGTCCTGCTGTTCCTGCACGAGGATTTGGTACTTCTATCATAGGATAGGCACCTCCCTGGTCACTGTGTTCCACCATGGGAGGGGCTGTGGGCACTTTCGCTTGACTGCGTGTTTGTGGTTTTTCTGGTTTTTCACTTTTTACCTTAGGTTTTACTGCCAAATCATACTGTGGTGGCGGTACATCGTCATCCTCTGGTAGAGGAGATAAAGGTGTTGTTGTCACCGACGATCCAGCCGGCGGTGGTTGTTGAGGTTGTTCTGGTTCTCTGTGCTGAATTATCACATCTTCTTCTGCCTTACCTACAGCTTTCTTTTCCTTGCTTTCTCTAATCGTCGCTTCTCTGCTCCCTTCTGTCTGTTCTCTGCTTCCTCCTCCCAAAATGCCACTAAATCTGCCCCTACTTTCTGCATCTTTTTCTCATCACCTTTATGTTGCTGTTCTAACTCCTTCTTTAGCTTCTGTATACTGATCAGGTTCAGTCGTCCGTCAAAGTCATGTTTATTTATCCAGGTCTCCAATTTCTTTGTTGTTTTTGGATTTTTTGCTTCCATAAATTTCCAGTCGTCAGTTGATAAATTTCCCTTATTTATAGACGTCTTACCCCCCATTTTTATTATCCCTTGTTATAATTTGGACTTCAGACGGGGGCACACCTAGGGTGTTCTAAATCTGAAGTTTTCACACTTTCTTTGGACGTGACAATTAATTTGCCGTCGTGTGGTTGATTCCTTTCACCTCCCCGTAGGAAGCGGAATCACTTGCCTCTGCTTCCACACGCACGGTTGTCACTAACGTTGTCCAAAGTATTACACTTTCACACAGTTATTTACACTTACACAAAACACTATTTACACATAGAAACACTTTTAATAATCGTACGCGTATTCTTATGCCAGGGGAGCTCGCCCTCCCGTGAAATTTAACTAATGTCCTGCATTAGGGGACTCCGCCGTCCCTGCCAAATTTAACTGCTTTTTTACAGTGCACGTATTTCTACCCGGGATTTCCTTTACGTATTAAAACAGAGGAGTCCGTATCCTCCTTCCGGAATTTAACTACGTGCGTCCCTCGCAACCGTAGAGGAGTCCGCCCTCCTTACAGAGTTTAACTGTGTTTCATTAACAGACGATTCTGTATCATCGCTTACGGAGTTTAACTGTTTTATGTGATCACTTTTATCCCCTACCGGTACGCGTATATAAACAGAGGAGTCCGCACCCTCCTTACAGAGTTTAACTGCTTTGCATTAACAGACGATTCTGTATCATCGCTTACGGAGTTTAACTGTTTTATGTGATCACTTTTATCCCCTACCAGTACGCGTATATAAACAGAGGAGTCCGCACCCTCCTTACAGAGTTTAACTGCTTTGCATTAACAGACGATTCTGTATCATCGCTTGCGGAATTTAACTGTTTATGTGATCTGATCACCACTCACTCAGTACTATTTACAAAGAAATTCTACTCACTGACTCGACTTCCTGTCTGTCTTCTTCGGGAAAATCTCGTCAACCAGACGATGCCAACGGTGGTCGACAATTGCAGACACGATCAATCGATCGGACCTTGGCCAAGGATTTTCGTCTGGACTTGGCGACCTCCGCTGGACACCTCCGGTGTTGTTGAGATCCCGGATGTAGCCCCCAGTCAATGTTGGGTATTTTCTCCTCCAAACATTCTTAAAACCTTTGATAAGACAAACAGAGTCAAGAAACACCAGTGAGACAGAAAGTCAAATTAATCACGCGCGGAGTGCGGCCAGGCTGTACACCAAGGCTACACTAAAGTCTGGCCTGCGCTTCGCTCTTTTTATTAGTGAATCCCTCATCACATGAACAAAAACTTGTCCTAAGGGTGGGGGAATGACGCAAGACAAGTTTCTTCCTGTAACATAAACACACACGTCAATAAGTGCAGCTGTAAGCAAAAACAGTTTCTTTCTTTTACTCTTATCGTCGAAGGTCAGCACATCTCGTTCGCAGTTATCAGCTGTTCTGCATCTGCCTGGAACACTAAGCATCACATCATAATCAGTACACTTTATCAGAGCAGAGAGAACTACATTCTACCAGAGCAGAGAACACAAAACATGCATGATAAAATAAAACAGTGTATCTACAGAATAACTCCAACATTCCCCTCTGTTTATCATGCATTCCAACGGTATTACAGCTTCACCTAAAAGTAAACAATTGTTACTAAGCAACCACTTCTTATTCAGATTTTCAGCTGCAATTTTCAGGCACCACAGACTTTAGGTGCGTCAACAAGTCCTTGGCTAAAATGGGAATGGCTTTTACTGGGAGGAGTAGGGACACTAAAGCACAGTAGCCTGACACATTCCTAGGCAATCTGTCAAAAATTCTATTATCTCCACACCACCACCACACGCCACTTCGGCTGACTGGTATAAATGAACCGTTTATCTGTATTATTCGACTACACCACTTGTCTTACTACATTTTCAGCTAAAGCTTCATAGGCTAAGAGTGTGTTAACTCATCACGTCAACAGTTCAAGCTTGAACTGGAGTTGTGAGCTTTTCAATATCATCATAATTCTCAGTACAGTCATTATAGTTTTCTCCACTAAGGTCTGACTGTTTCAATGCTTGATATCTTGGCATAGTTTGTTGGAAGGCCAGATTACACTGTACAAATGTATTTGACACCATTTTGCCAACCATTGTTTTGATATAAGGGATCACACAACACATGCAAAGTCCAATCAGAATTAGGACTATAATAACTGGTGTCACCATTTTCAATAGTAACTGCCAACATGGTCCTGAAGTCAACCAGGACCAGGGATTCCACCAGTTCACGGCTAGGGTGTCTTTATGCATTGCATCACGAAGTTTATTCAGCTCTTCCAATGCGTCCTGCATATCCACTGAATGAATGGAGTCTGGGATGAAAGTACAGCATGTTGTGTTCAGCAGAACACAAACTCCTCCCTGTGAACCAGTAAGCAAGTCTAAAACCATACGATTTTGCATCACCATGGTACGTAAAGCATCTATTTCAGTGTTTTGAGCTGCTACTATTTTTTTTAGTTACATTCATGAACAGACCCAATCGATAATTCAGAGTTTCAATCATTAATGAATTTTTTCCCACTCCTATCCAGGGGAACAATGAATGTGCTATTTTATCTCCTACAGACCACAATTTTTTGGTCCTTTAGTACATCCGAGCCCCACATGTGATTATGTGGTAACACATCTGGGTATATCAATCTCCTCCGTCTGGTGCTGCCATTCTTCTCTGTGGAGGTCCTACCACATATGTATGGTCAGTCACCTGGGTAGGTGCACACACACCACCCCAATTTGGTGGGAGACTCATGTACAGTCTGGAACCATAAAGCCAATAGATGTCATCATACACCGGAGTACCATTTACAGGTGGTAGCAAAAACTTACTAACATAAGCACATGATTCATCCGTTCCCCATGGACAGGAGCCTGTATAATTACATCCCCGTCCAATGTGATGAAGATAAGTACCATCCACATATTATGTTTTGGTTAGGCTTAAATTATTTGATAAAACATACGTTTGGGTACACAGACGTTTCTTAATTTTACCTACAGTTTTATTCCCTGTCCCGTAAAAGCAATTTGGGAATGGCCGTTGTGATGACAATTTAACGTGATGATATTTTTGCGTTTCCCTTCAGTCTAGTCAATGGAGCAGCACTTGGGCACGCTTGTACGTCCTCTGTTGAAATCCCTATCATATAAGTGGTTGCACTGAGGCAAGTGGTGTTACATCTTATCAGATTTGCTGAGAACTGCTGCCCCCGAAATACAGTTTGATTATGCATCCGTATGATAAGACATTCTGTCACCCTAGCAGGGTACGGTTTAGCCGTCAGAGCTGGGTGTGTTGAGGATATAGGTATTTGCGAACAAACATAACAATTAGTAACGTAATTCCATAGCCAATAAATGAACATATCTGTACCACATATTAGTATGGTATATATGAGGGTGTCCATCTGTCTCATTCATATTATGAATAAACCTCTTCTGACGTTGCTTCCGTTGTTCTCTGGCTCGGTCCACAGTGAGCTGCAATTCTTGGGTCAACCACCAGGCCAGGAATCTGAGGAGCACGAAACACACTAAGATCACAACGCAACCGGCTGCCCTACCAACAGTCCGGCAGCGGCGGCGCTGAGCACGCTGCTCCGGGGTCTGCTGTAGTTCAGTCATGATTGCTAGGATACAGTGTTGTTAACCACCTCACCTAATAGTGCAAGGATCTCCCTGCTTCACTGGCATTGAGACAATCTATTGCTAATTAAATAGACTCCCTTTGTAGCCAGACTTCCCCTTACACTGTGGAGGCAGCCAACACACGCTGTATCTTACAGTGATGTATCCACGTTGATCTCTCCGCTATCTTTACTGCAGTTGGTGTTGTTAACAGCACTTGGTATAGACCTTCCCAACGAGGACTGGACTCTGATGAACACCCAGTCTCCTGGCTAGACTACTGGAAGGCCGTCCTGTGGAAGATCAAAATTATTCGGCAGTAAATGTGTTTAAGTTATCTCTTTCTGTGTTAATGTCTTTTTCATAAAATTTGCTAATGTTTGTTCCTCATCTGCTGTTTTAGTATCCATGTCAAAATTGGTAGACGATATGGTCGTCCATAAAGTATCTCAAATGGTGTTAACCCTGATGGTGTTGGTGTTATTCTCATATACAATTTTACTAGGTCCAACATTCAATCCAGGTTCGTTTTGTCTCTTCTATACATTTCCTTAATCTTATTTTTATTGTGCCCTTTGTCCTTTCCACTAATCCGGCACTGTGTGGATGATAAGCACAATGATTTTTGAGATTGACCTGTAGTGCTTCTCCTACGTATTGCACTATTGTATTAACAAAATGCGCTCCATTATCTGAATAGACTGTTTCTGGTATTCCAAATCGTGGGATGATGTCTTTGCATAATGCTTTAGCCACTGTAAGTGAATCTGCATGTTTTGTAGGGAACAATTCTACCCATTTTGAGAAGGCATCAATTATGACTAAACAAAATTCCTTCCCTTCATGTTTACTCAGCTGTATATAATCCATATGAATCACTTGAAAGGGATATTGTGGTGTTGGAAATTTGCCTCTTTGGGGTCTCAAATTGCCTTGTGAGTTGTGTTTTGCACATATCATGCATGCTCTACAATGCTGTTTTGCATATGCATCGAACCCATAAAGACAAAAAATAGATTGCAATTGCGATATCATACCCCCTGATGAGACATGCGTCACGCCATGGCTCATAATAGCTGCCCATTTAAACATATTTTTTGGCAATATGGGTTTCTTTTGTGGTCATACGTACAAATCATTTGCATACGTAGCCCCTTTAGCTATCCACATTTGTTTTTCTCTGTCAGTTGCCTGCTGTTGCATGTCAGCAAGCAGTGTATGACCTAAATGCAAATCTGGAGTAGTGTCCTGTACAACAAAAATAGAAGAAGCTGCTGCTGCCTCTTTTGCTGCTCTGTCAGCAAAATCATTTCCTTTTGAAACACTGTCAGAGCCATTGGTGTGAGCTGCACATTTGCATATAGCAATTTGTTTAGGCAATTTCACAGCCTTCAGTAGTGCAGTTAGGAGAGTGGCATGAGTCACTGGCTTTCCAGATGATGTCACCATTCCACGCTCTTCCCACAGTTTTGCAAACACATGCACTGTGCTGAAAGCGTACTGGCTGTCTGTATAAATTGTTACAGCCGTACCTTTAAACAGATAGCAAGCTGCAGTTAAAGCAACTAATTCAGCTGCTTGTGCTGAAAATGATGATGGCAATGAAGCAGAATCCAATACTTCTGAATTTGTGACAACAGCATATCCAGATTGTGTTTGTCCGTAAGCGTTTTTAGTGGAAGAACCATCCACATACACAATTGTACTGTTTGGGATGGGTGTGTCCTGGAGGTCTGGGCGTGCTTTCGTACAGACTGTAGCTACATCAAGACAATTGTGCGGCTCACCATCCTTAGGTAAAGGTATCAATGTGGATGGATTCAATGTTGTACAGCGCTCTACCGTAAGATGTGGTTGTGATAATAGCAAGGACATACACGAAAGATGTCTTGCTGGGGACAAAAGGCTCATGTTTGTCTGCAACAGAAGTGCAGAAACTGCATGTGGAACTTTCAGTGTCAACTGATGGAATAGAACAACATTACTGCTACTTTGAACAGCCATAGAGGCTGCAACAACAGCCTGTACGCATGGTGGTAGAGCACTTGCTACTGCATCCAATTTAGATGAGTAGTAGGCAACTGGCCTCAATTTTGAGCCATATACTTGAACCAAAACACTAGTCATGAACTTATTCTTACAATCAACTGTTTGAATGAATGGTTTACTATAATCTGGTAGTGCCAAAACTGTGGATGACACTAATGTTTGTTTGACTTTTACAAAGGCTTCTTCAGCATCTTTGTTCCATTCCAACACAGTTGACATTGAAATATCATCTTTGTACATCAAATCAGAAAGTGGACTAGTCAACTCTGCATAGCAAGGAATCCATGCCCTGCAGTAATTAGTCAGTCCAAGAAATGACATCATCTGTCTTTTAGTTTGTGGTTTTGGAGCGTGCAAAATTGCTTCCTTCCTGTCAGACAGGATCGTGCGCCCTGTGGCTGATAATTCATGTCCTAAATATTTTACTTTATCCCTACACAACTGAACTTTGTTTTTACTCACTTTGTGGCCATTATCAAATAAGAAACATAATAATGCTACTGTGTCAGTTATGCAGTTTTCTCGTGTGTCAGAAGCAATCAAAATGTCATCAACATACACCAATAGTTGGCTATCTGCCGGTGGAACAAAATTGGCTAAACATACTGACATGACTTGAGAATAAATAGTTGGACTCTCTGCGTAACCCTGCGGTAATCTGGTGAATGTATATCGTTGTCCTTTAAAGGTAAAACCAAACCAGAATTGACTATCTGGGTGTACTGGCACAGAGAAAAATGCATTACTTATGTCAATTACTGAGAAACTATTAGAATTTGGTCTCAGCGAATTTAACAAGGTGTGTGGATCTGGAACACATGGTGCTCTTTTAATCACAGCAGCATTTACTGCCTGCAGATCTTGAATCATTCTCCACCCCACTGAGGGCGGAGCCTTTTTTACAGGAAATATGGGTGTGTTACATGGTGAATCTGGACATGGCACTATTACTCCTGCTGTTAATAAATTCTCTATTACTGGCCTGATTCCTTCAATTGCATCAGGTTTCAATGGATACTGTCTTACACATGGTCTGTATTCTGTTTTTGGTCTTATAACTACAGGTTGTGCATTTTTTATCAGTCCTACGTCTGAAGGACCTGTTGTCCACAATCCTGATGGTACAGAAGAGAGAAGATCATCCTCTTCAGGACTCAACTGAAACACTCAGGATTGTGAAGTGGACACATCAATGTGTGTTCCAGCTGTCAGCACCAATGAGACATTAACTGGCACTTTGTACAATTTAGTTGATGGACTGAACTCCGTTCGTGGTCCAACTCTGCTCCAATCAGTGGCTGACAAAGCTGTTATGACTGTCAGTCCCAATTCTTGCCATTCTGTCAAATATGGTTTACAAAGTGACACATGTAATGGCATACCTGTGAATCTCAATTTTAAAACATCTTCAGTGGCACCTGTTACTGTTATGACAGCTGTTGAGTTGCCATCATGAATCAAATCGGTCATTGTCAGCTTCACAGGTGAAATGTCTTTCAATTTGTTTTCATACACTGGTGTTCCTGGCAATATGCCACTATGGACTCTAAATACACTCTCAAATCTGCATCTAAACTCTGTCCATGGTTCTCCTTCTTTCTGAGTTGTCCTGGTAATTTCAGTATAATTTATCTTTGGTCCTAACACACCTTTTGCACGTGTAATCATAGCTTCCACTCTTGTTTCTAAGACTAGATCATCATGTGGCAACGGTACGCCATCCTGGTCTGCAGGATTCCAGTCTCCGCGTACCTGACTCCATTTAGGGCCACATGCTTTCATCCACACCTGTTGGACTTCAGGTCCACTAAGGTGGTAAGAATTTCTAATGTTTTCTATATCCTGCATAAATCCCTCAATATCGACATGTGGCGATGGTATCATGTCGACTGCTGCTTTGATATCATCAGCATTCCATGTTCGATATACGAGCATGGCTGATCGCTGTCCTGCTGTTCCTGCACGAGGATTTGGTACTTCTATCATAGGATAGGCACCTCCCTGGTCACTGTGTTCCACCATGGGAGGGGCTGTGGGCACTTTCGCTTGACTGCGTGTTTGTGGTTTTTCTGGTTTTTCACTTTTTACCTTAGGTTTTACTGCCAAATCATACTGTGGTGGCGGTACATCGTCATCCTCTGGTAGAGGAGATAAAGGTGTTGTTGTCACCGACGATCCAGCCGGCGGTGGTTGTTGAGGTTGTTCTGGTTCTCTGTGCTGAATTATCACATCTTCTTCTGCCTTACCTACAGCTTTCTTTTTCCTTGCTTTCTCTAATCGTCGCTTCTCTGCTCCCTTCTGTCTGTTCTCTGCTTCCTCCTCCCAAAATGCCACTAAATCTGCCCCTACTTTCTGCATCTTTTTCTCATCACCTTTATGTTGCTGTTCTAACTCCTTCTTTAGCTTCTGTATACTGATCAGGTTCAGTCGTCCGTCAAAGTCATGTTTATTTATCCAGGTCTCCAATTTCTTTGTTGTTTTTGGATTTTTTGCTTCCATAAATTTCCAGTCGTCAGTTGATAAATTTCCCTTATTTATAGACGTCTTACCCCCCATTTTTATTATCCCTTGTTATAATTTGGACTTCAGACGGGGGCACACCTAGGGTGTTCTAAATCTGAAGTTTTCACACTTTCTTTGGACGTGACAATTAATTTGCCGTCGTGTGGTTGATTCCTTTCACCTCCCCGTAGGAAGCGGAATCACTTGCCTCTGCTTCCACACGCACGGTTGTCACTAACGTTGTCCAAAGTATTACACTTTCACACAGTTATTTACACTTACACAAAACACTATTTACACATAGAAACACTTTTAATAATCGTACGCGTATTCTTATGCCAGGGGAGCTCGCCCTCCCGTGAAATTTAACTAATGTCCTGCATTAGGGGACTCCGCCGTCCCTGCCAAATTTAACTGCTTTTTTACAGTGCACGTATTTCTACCCGGGATTTCCTTTACGTATTAAAACAGAGGAGTCCGTATCCTCCTTCCGGAATTTAACTACGTGCGTCCCTCGCAACCGTAGAGGAGTCCGCCCTCCTTACAGAGTTTAACTGTGTTTCATTAACAGACGATTCTGTATCATCGCTTACGGAGTTTAACTGTTTTATGTGATCACTTTTATCCCCTACCGGTACGCGTATATAAACAGAGGAGTCCGCACCCTCCTTACAGAGTTTAACTGTGTTGCATTAACAGACGATTCTGTATCATCGCTTACGGAGTTTAACTGTTTTATGTGATCACTTTTATCCCCTACCAGTACGCGTATATAAACAGAGGAGTCCGCACCCTCCTTACAGAGTTTAACTGCTTTGCATTAACAGACGATTCTGTATCATCGCTTGTGGAATTTAACTGTTTATGTGATCTGATCACCACTCACTCAGTACTATTTACAAAGAAATTCTACTCACTGACTCGACTTCCTGTCTGTCTTCTTCGGGAAAATCTCGTCAACCAGACGATGCCAACGGTGGTCGACAATTGCAGACACGATCAATCGATCGGACCTTGGCCAAGGATTTTCGTCTGGACTTGGCGACCTCCGCTGGACACCTCCGGTGTTGTTGAGATCCCGGATGTAGCCCCCAGTCAATGTTGGGTATTTTCTCCTCCAAACATTCTTAAAACCTTTGATAAGACAAACAGAGTCAAGAAACACCAGTGAGACAGAAAGTCAAATTAATCACGCGCGGAGTGCGGCCAGGCTGTACACCAAGGCTACACTAAAGTCTGGCCTGCGCTTCGCTCTTTTTATTAGTGAATCCCTCATCACATGAACAAAAACTTGTCCTAAGGGTGGGGGAATGACGCAAGACAAGTTTCTTCCTGTAACATAAACACACACGTCAATAAGTGCAGCTGTAAGCAAAAACAGTTTCTTTCTTTTACTCTTATCGTCGAAGGTCAGCACATCTCGTTCGCAGTTATCAGCTGTTCTGCATCTGCCTGGAACACTAAGCATCACATCATAATCAGTACACTTTATCAGAGCAGAGAGAACTACATTCTACCAGAGCAGAGAACACAAAACATGCATGATAAAATAAAACAGTGTATCTACAGAATAACTCCAACAAGATACAAACTGAACTGGACTGTGACTACACATGCTGCAGTACATCTGCAAAACAAACAGGCTTTTGGCTTTTTCAGGAGATGGAAAGGTTTGATTGTATCTGCTTTGTTTGCAATGGCAGTATTTATCGCCATTTTGCTACTGTGGGGATGCTGTTGCATTCCATGATTAAGATCACTGTGCACTAGGCTGATTGTAACTGCAATAGAAGGTAAATCAGAAGAGATGAGAGCCTTATTGATGAAACAAGAAACAGCAGAAGAAAGTAATGAACCAGTTGAAAGTTATGAAGATCTGTTATCCACTGATGGCAGCGAATATTTGGTCTGCCTGTCAGAAGAAGTTGACCATGCTGCTGTTGAACATCTTGATCAACTATATGACAAAGCAAAAATGTAGAGTGACTATCACAATAACCTCTGAGTGTAAGATTTAATGCATCTATAAAAATGACCAAACTACTGAAAATCCAGAAGAAGTGGTAGTGGTGTGACTATGCGACTTCAGACATAATTAATAAACAGAATGGAATTGGAAAATTGTGAATATGCCTTATTCTGTTATCACTTAAATGTCTAAAGGAATTGTTTTCTTTAATCTGAAGTAGAAGTAACCAATGACGTGATTAATGCAAAGTGTCTGTTTTTCATATGCAATGTTCAGATACATGGGATATCTGAGGTCTTTGTTTTGCTTACTCAGAGCAAGTCGAAAAATACAAGCTGTTGCCACACATTTGCACGTGGCATTTGTTAATCTTATGTTGCTGATGTTGACACTTAACTAAAGATTGAAACGGTCCTTGTTTGCTTGAATGAATAAAAAGCTGAAAGAGAGTATCACTGGAGAGAGAGAAGGAATTGGATGCCTGAGTGATGCTCTCTCTCCTCGTGAGTAATAGACAAAGTGACTCCTGGTGGGTATCTTTGATATCAGGTTCTATCACAGGGTGAACCTGACAGTAAGTTATTTTAATAATATGGATAATTTATTTAATTCAATTCTAATTTGTGTGTTACACCTGTCAATTTAGAGATAAAAAATGGTCTGACCTAAAAATAGCTACCAAAAAAAGCGTGGCGGCTCTGAAGAGGAGCCAGACGCAAACAGGAGGGGGAGAACCAGATAAGACATTAAAATGGACCCTAATTGTGTTCCACCTGCTGCATGTGCCTGATGTTTGGGAAAATGCGCGAGACGCCGCAAGAAGCCACACATCTGGCTCTGTCCTCCTCCTCCTCTCTGCACCACTCCATGGCACAGAGCCCAACTATGCATGCAGTCACAAAGTTCTTCTGAAAAACTGGAGCGATCTGAATTTGGTTGGATGAATATGGGTATGCGTGTGCAGACAATTCACCTCGTTCACAACGTGACAGAACTTAACGATGCGCTGTTACGCGCAACAATGCGGAACACTATTCTTGACCGTGCGTAATGGTTCCTGATAATTCTCCAGCAACATGTACCATTAATCGTAACGTGTGGTAACAGGTTGCAGGAGTTCCTGAGGACACCTGACGCTTCTGCCCTGAATCATCACATTCGTGATCAGCGGCCAAGAATGTGTACTTCGTTGCATTCGTGACTTGTCGTCGTTATGTGTAAACGCAGCATTAAAGTGAAACACTTACCCCCCGGCACAGTTTTTACCTTTTTACAAGTCTAAATTGCTCAAGGGAGGGTAAAATCTTTGAATAATATTTACTCAAGAGTTTTATTTTTTGTTTTTTTTAATTGTACACAGTTGCACTCATTTTAATGAATAAACAATGTAATTTAACAAATGGGTAATCTTTGATTTTCAATATGCTTTATTTATAGAAGACGAGCCAACTCCAGGCCAGCTCAGAGGTCGAACCACAGGCTGGAACAAATCAAATCAAAATCAATTTTATTTATATAGCGCCAAATCACAACAAACAGTTGCCCCAAGGCGCTTTATATTGTAAGGCAAAAGCCATACAATTATTACAGAAAACCCCCAACGGTCAAAACGACCCCCTGTGAGCAAGCACTTGGCGACAGTGAGAAGGAAAAACTCCCTTTTAACAGGAAGAAACCTCCAGCAGAACCAGGCTCAGGGAGGGGCAGTCTTCTGCTGGGACTGGTTGGGGCTGAGGGAGAGAACCAGGAAAAAGACATGCTGTGGAAGAGAGCAGAGATCAATCACTAATGATTAAATGCAGAGTGGTGCATACAGAGCAAAAAGAGAAAGAAACACTCAGTGCATCATGGGAACCCCCCAGCAGTCTAAGTCTATAGCAGCATAACTAAGGGATGGTTCAGGGTCACCTGATCCAGCCCTAACTATAAGCTTTAGCAAAAAGGAAAGTTTTAAGCCTAATCTTAAAAGTAGAGAGGGTGTCTGTCTCCCTGATCTGAATTGGGAGCTGGTTCCACAGGAGAGGAGCCTGAAAGCTGAAGGCTCTGCCTCCCATTCTACTCTTACAAACCCTAGGAACTACAAGTAAGCCTGCAGTCTGAGAGCGAAGCGCTCTATTGGGGTGATATGGTACTATGAGGTCCCTAAGATAAGATGGGACCTGATTATTCAAAACCTTATAAGTAAGAAGAAGAATTTTAAATTCTATTCTAGAATTAACAGGAAGCCAATGAAGAGAGGCCAATATGGGTGAGATATGCTCTCTCCTTCTAGTCCCCGTCAGTACTCTAGCTGCAGCATTTTAAATTAACTGAAGGCTTTTCAGGGAACTTTTAGGACAACCTGATAATAATGAATTACAATAGTCCAGCCTATAGGAAAGAAATGCATGAATTAGTTCTTCAGCATCACTCTGAGACAAGACCTTTCTAATTTTAGAGATATTGCGCAAAAGCAAAAAGCAGTCCTACATATTTGTTTAATATGCGCTTTGAATGACATATCCTGATCAAAAATGACTCCAAGATTTCTCACAGTATTACTAGAGGTCAGGGTAATGCCATCCAGAGTAAGGATCTGGTTAGACACCATGTTTCTAAGATTTGTGGGGCCAAGTACAATAACTTCAGTTTTATCTGAGTTTAAAAGCAGGAAATTAGAGGTCATCCATGTCTTTATGTCTGTAAGACAATCCTGCAGTTTAGCTAATTGGTGTGTGTCCTCTGGCTTCATGGATAGATAAAGCTGGGTATCATCTGCGTAACAATGAAAATTTAAGCAATACCGTCTAATAATACTGCCTAAGGGAAGCATGTATAAAGTGAATAAAATTGGTCCTAGCACAGAACCTTGTGGAACTCCATAATTAACTTTAGTCTGTGAAGAAGATTCCCCATTTACATGAACAAATTGTAATCTATTAGATAAATATAATTCAAACAACCGCAGCGCAGTGCCTTTAATACCTATGGCATGCTCTAATCTCTGTAATAAAATTTTATGGTCAACAGTATCAAAAGCAGCACTGAGGTCTAACAGAACAAGCACAGAGATGAGTCCACTGTCTGAGGCCATAAGAAGATCATTTGTAACCTTCACTAATGCTGTTTCTGTACTATGATGAATTCTAAACCCTGACTGAAACTCTTCAAATAGACCATTCCTCTGCAGATGATCAGTTAGCTGTTTTACAACTACCCTTTCAAGAATTTTTGAGAGAAAGGAAGGTTGGAGATTGGCCTATAATTAGCTAAGATAGCTGGGTCAAGTGATGGCTTTTTAAGTAATGGTTTAATTACTGCCACCTTAAAAACCTGTGGTACATAGCCAACTAATAAAGATAGATTGATCATATTTAAGATCGAAGCATTAAATAATGGTAGGGCTTCCTTGAGCAGCCTGGTAGGAATGGGGTCTAATAAACATGTTGATGGTTTGGATGAAGTAACTTAAGTCTTAAGTCTGAGTGGGGAAGTTTCAACGTTTTCTCTCTCATGGAACATCACATCGTACCAGAATGGATTAGATCAACTTTTGGTTGATTGAAGAAGGAATAACCTCTTATGTGGATTTATTTCCTGAAGGATATAAACTCTTATGTGGATTATTTCCTGAAGGATTACAACATCACAAGGATCGTGGTCAGCTAACAACTAACATCAATCAATCAATCAACTTTTTTCTTATATAGCGCCAAATCACAACAAACAGTTGCCCCAAGGCGCTCCATATTGTAAGGCAAGGCCATACAATAATTATGAAAAACCCCAACGGTCAAAACGACCCCCTATGAGCAAGCACTTGGCTACAGTGGGAAGGAAAAACTCCCTTTTAACAGGAAGAAACCTCCAGCAGAACCAGGCTCAGGGAGGGGCAGTCTTCTGCTGAGACTGGTTGGGGCTGAGGGAAAGAACCAGGAAAAAGACATGCCGAGAAGGGGGGCAGAGATCAATCACTAATGATTAAATGCAGAGTGATGCATACGGAGCAAAAAGAGAAAGAAACAGTGCATCATGGGAACCCCCCACAGTCTACGTCTAAAGCAACATAACCAAGGGATGGTCCAGGGTCACCCGATCCAGCCCTAACTATAAGCCTTAGCGAAAAGGAAAGTTTTAAGCCTAATCTTAAAAGTAGAGAGGGTGTCTGTCTCCCTGATCTGAATTGGGAGCTGGTTCCACAGGAGAGGAGCCTGAAAGCTGAAGGCTCTGCCTCCCATTCTACTCTTACAAACCCTAGGAACTACAAGTAAGCCCGCAGTCTGAGAGCGAAGCGCTCTAATGGGGTAATATGGTACTACGAGGTCCCTAAGATAAGATGGGACCTGATTATTCAAAACCTTATAAGTAAGAAGAAGAATTTTAAATTCTATTCTAGAATTAACAGGAAGCCAATGAAGAGAGGCCAACACGGGTGAGATATGCTCTCTCCTTCTAGTCCCCGTCAGTACTCTAGCTGCAGCATTCTGAACCAACTAATGGTTTAATTACTGCCACCTTAAAGGCCTGTGGTACATAACCAACTAACAAAGATAGATTGATCATATTTAAGATTGAAGCATTAAATAATGGTAGGACTTCCTTGAGCAGCCTGGCAGGAATGGGGTCTAATAAACATGTTGATGGTTTGGATGAAGTAACTAATGAAAATAACTCAGACAGAACAATCGGAGAGAAAGAGTCTAACCAAATACCGGCATCACTGAAAGCAGCCAAAGATAACGATACATCTTTGGGATGGTTAAGAGTAATTTTTTCTCTAATAGTCAAAATTTTGTTAGCAAAGAAAGTCATGAAGTCATTACTAGTTAAAGTTAATGGAATACTCAGCTCAATAGAGCTCTGACTCTTTGTCAGCCTGGCTACAGTGCTGAAAAGAAACCTGGGGTTGTTCTTATTTTCTTCAATTAGTGATGAGTAGAAAGATGTCCTAGCTTTACGGAGGGCTTTTTTATAGAGCAACAAACTCTTTTTCCAGGCTAAGTGAAGATCTTCTAAATTAGTGAGACGCCATTTCCTCTCCAACTTACGGGTTATCTGCTTTAAGCTACGAGTTTGTGAGTTATACCACGGAGTCAGACACTTCTGATTTAAAGCTCTTTTTTAGAGGAGCTACAGCATCCAAAGTTGTCTTCAATGAGGATGTAAAACTATTGACGAGATACTCTAACTCCCTTACAGAGTTTAGGTAGCTACTCTGCTCTGTGTTGGTATATGACATTAGAGAACATAAAGAAGGAATTATATCCTTAAACCTAGTTACATTGCTTTCTGAAAGACTTCTAGTGTAATGAAACTTATTCCCCACTGCAGGGTAGTCCATCAGGGTAAATGTAAATGTTATTAAAAAATGATCAGACAGAAGGGAGTTTTCAGGGAACACTGTTAAGTCTTCTATTTCCATACCATAAGTCAGAACAAGATCTAAGATATGATTAAAGTGGTGGGTGGACTCATTTACTTTTTGAGCAAAGCCAATAGAGTCTAATAATAGATTAAATGCAGTGTTGAGGCTGTCATTCTCAGCATCTGTGTGGATGTTAAAATCGCCCACTATAATTATCTTATCTGAGCTAAGCACTAAGTCAGACAAAAGGTCTGAAAATTCACAGAGAAACTCACAGTAACGACCAGGTGGACGATAGATAATAACAAATAAAACTGGTTTTTGGGACTTCCAATTTGGATGGACAAGACTAAGAGACAAGCTTTCAAATGAATTAAAGCTCTGTCTAGGTTTTTGATTAATTAATAGGCTGGAGTGGAAGATTGCTGCTAATCCTCCGCCCCACACCGATTTAATGTTAATTTTAGTGACCTCCGATTGGCGTAACCGAGTGTCATTACTGCCGACGTGAATTACAATCTTACCAAATTTACGCTTAGCCTTAGCCAGCAATTTCAAATGTCCTTCGATGTCGCCTGCTCTGGCCCCCGGAAGACAATTGACAATGGTTGCTGGTGTCGCTAACTTCACATTTCTCAAAACAGAGTCGCCAATAACCAGAGTTTGATCCTCGGCGAGTGTATCGTCGAGTGGGGAAAAACGGTTAGAGATGTGAACGGGTTGACGGTGTACACGGGGCTTCTGTTTAGGGCTACGCTTCCTCCTCACAGTCACCCAGTCAGCCTGCTTTCCCGACTGCACGGGATCTGCCAGGGGGGAACTAACGGCGGCTAAGCTACCTTGGTCCGCACCGACTACAGGGGACTGGCTAGCTGTAGAATTTTCCACGGTGCAGAGCCGAGTCTCCAATTCGCCCAGCCTGGCCTCCAAAGCTACGAATAAGCTGCACTTATTACAAGTACCGTTACTGCTAAAGGAGGCCGAGGAATAACTAAACATTTCACACCCAGAGCAGAAAAGTGCGGGAGAGACAGGAGAAGCCGCCATGCTAAACTGGCTAAGAGCTAGTAGCTGCGCTAAGCTAGCGGATTCCCAAAAACACACAAAGTGAATAATGTGTAAATAATCCAAAGGTGATTCAGCAGAAGGAGTGCCCCAATCAAGGCACCAAACAGGCCATGAAGCAGCACAGGCAACGCACGACAACAGCGAACGCACGACAACGGTGCTAAAATAAAATAAAAATAAAAAAATAAAAAATAATAAAATAAAAACAAAAGCGTTAGCAAGCTAGTTAGCTTGCCAACGCTAATGAAAGTTAGCTGATAAAAGTGCTCCGTCGCGATGTTTCGACCGTTAGAGGTCTTCCTTAGGCGTTGGAGCACAGTAAAAAAGTAAAAAAAAAGTAAAAAGGTAAAAAAGTCTTGAAAAAGACTGTTAGTTCAAGTCCAAAGCAGCAGGTAGCAGTCTCTGTGTAAACAGTCCCAACAGAGAGCCAAAATTCTGATGAGCAGCAAAGGACATCAAAAAACCTCCTTCCCTCACTCCTAGAAAAATTGTTAAGAAGTTAATCCAGTCCAGTCAGAGTAAGATCAGACAGCATTATTGAATCAAAAGCAAAAATCTCTGCCAATTTCTATTCTGATTATATTGGAATTACTGTTGTGAAATTATCACCATATAACCGATTTTGATTATGTTGTCAGCACTTGCAAAACCTGCAATAAATTTCCAAGCATGCAGTTAAAGTGTTAAGGCTCGGACATTGGATTATTGATTCTTCTTAAGGTGTAAAAGTTAAAAGTTTTTTTTGGGTGTATAACATCAAAAAGTGCTCTAAAAGGTTAGTCTGGTTTTTAATGAAATTAACGCATCCTGGGGACTCGCTGTACGAGTCACTAAATTTAAAATCTAGCAACATTCCAAGAGCCCTGATCCATAAGAGGAGAGCTGCTGTTAACGGGCGTGGCCGGCTCGTATCCTGGTCCCAGAAGAAGGCTATTCGACCGGGGTGCGAGATCAGCGTCAGCGGGGTGGACGTCCGGATGGAGGCAGTGAGCGGCTAGACGAATCTCCACGCCACCAGCTTGAACAGCCTTTGTGCAGCCCTGCCGGGTAATACCCGCGGAGACACAAAGGTCGGACCCCAGAGACAGAGAGCTGGTTTTTATACAAAGCGGGATCTGACATGGTATATGGCATTAGAGAACATAAAGAAGGAATCATATCCTTAAACCTAGTTACAGCGCTTTCTGAAAGACTTCTAGTGTAATGAAACTTATTCCCCACTGCTGGGTAGTCCATCAGAGTAAATGTAAATGTTATTAAGAAATGATCAGACAGAAGGGAGTTTTCAGGGAATACTGTTAAGTCTTCAATTTCCATACCATAAGTCAGAACAAGATCTAAGATATGATTAAAGTGGTGGGTGGACTCATTTACATTTTGAGCAAAGCCAATTGAGTCTAATAATAGATTAAATGCAGTGTTGAGGCTGTCATTCTCAGCATCTGTGTGGATGTTGAAATCACCCACTATATTTATTTTATCTGGGCTAAGCACTAAGTCAGACAAAAGGTCTGAAAATTCACAGAGAAACTCACAGTAACGACCAGGAGGACGATAGATAACAACAAATAAAACTGTTTTTTGGGACTTCCAATTTGGATGGACAAGACTAAGAGTCAAGCTTTCAAATGAATTAAAGCTCTGTCTGAGTTTTTGATTAATTAATAAGCTGGAATGGAAGATTGCTGCTAATCCTCCGCCTCGGCCCGTGCTTGCATGCACACTTGTGCGCATGCATGATATCGTTGCCGTGGGATCATTCACACCTGTCCAACCATGTGACCCCTCGACGTCGGCTCGATGTTTTCATGGTTCGCTCATTTGGGCTGTTTTGCTGTGATTCGCCCTGATTCCTACTTATTTGTGCCATGTGTGAAGGGGCCTCAAACTGAATGCTATTAGTTCCATTTCTGTATACATGAATGTTCACAGCTTTATATATATATATATATATATATATATATATATATATATATATATATATAGCCACAGTTTAGATCTTGTTCTGACATATAGCATAGAAATTGAAGACTTAACAGTATTCCCTGAAAACCCCCTGTTGTCTGATCATTTCTTAATAACATTTACATTTACTTTAATGGACTACCCAGCAGTGGGGAATAAGTTTCATTACAGTAGAAGTCTTTCGGAAAGCGCTGTAACTAGGTTTAAGGATATGATTCCTTCTTTGTTATGTTCTTCAATGCCATATACCAACACAGTGCAGAGTAGCTACCTAAACTCTGTGAGTGAGATAGATTATCTCGTCAATAGTTTTACATCCTCATTGAGCACAACTTTGGATGTTGTAGCTCCTCTGAAAAAGAGAGCCTTAAATAAGAAGTGCCTGACTCCGTGGTATAACCCACAAACTTGCAGCTTAAAGCAGATAACCCGTAAACTGGAGAGGAAATGGCATCTCACTAATTTAGAAGATCTTCATTTAGCCTGGAAAAAGAGTCTGTTGCTCTATAAAAAGCCCTCCGTAAAGCTAGGACATCTTACTATTCATCACTAATTGAAGAAAATTCACAGAGAAACTCACAGTAACGACCAGGAGGACGACAGATAACAACAAATAAAACTGGTTTTTGGGACTTCCAATTTGGATGGACAAGACTAAGAGTCAAGCTTTCAAATGAATTAAAGCTCTGTCTGGGTTTTTGATTAATTAATAAGCTGGAATGGAAGATTGCTGCTAATCCTCCGCCTCGGCCCGTGCTACGAGCATTCTGGCAGTTAGTGTGACTCGGGGGAGTTGACTCATTTAAACTAACATATTCATCCTGCTGTAACCAGGTTTCTGTAAGGCAGAATAAATCAATATGTTGATCAATTATTATATCATTTACTAACAGGGACTTAGAAGAGAGAGACCTAATGTTTAATAGACCACATTTAACTGTTTTAGTCTGTGGTGCAGTTGAAGGTGCTATATTATTTTTTCTTTTTGAATTTTTATGCTTAAATAGATTTTTGCTGGTTATTGGTGGTCTGGGAGCAGGCACCGTCTCTACGGGGATGGGGTAATGAGGGGATGGCAGGGGGAGAGAAGCTGCAGAGAGGTGTGTAAGACTACAACTCTGCTTCCTGGTCCCAACCCTGGATAGTCACGGTTTGGAGGATTTAAGAAAATTGGCCAGATTTCTAGAAATGAGAGCTGCTCCATCCAAAGTGGGATGGATGCCGTCTCTCCTAACAAGACCAGGTTTTCCCCAGAAGCTTTGCCAATTATCTATGAAGCCCACCTCATTTTTTGGACACCACTCAGACAGCCAGCAATTCAAGGAGAACATGCGGCTAAACATGTCACTCCCGATTGGGGAGGGGCCCAGAGAAAACTACAGAGTCCGACATTGTTTTTGCAAAGTTACACACCGATTCAATGTTAATTTTAGTGACCTCCGATTGGCATAACCGGGTGTCATTACTGCCAACGTGAATTACAATCTTAGCAAATTTACGCTTAGCCTTAGCCAGCAGTTTCAAATTTCCTTCAATGTCGCCTGCTCTGGCCCCCGGAAGACAATTGACTATGGTTGCTGGTGTCGCTAACTTCACATTTCTCAAAACAGAGTCGCCAATAACCAGAGTTTGATCCTCGGCGAGTGTGTCGTCGAGTGGGCAAAAATGGTTAGAAATGTGAACGGGTTGGCGGTGTACACGGGGCTTCCGTTTAGGGCTACGCTTCCTCCTCACAGTCACCCAGTCGGCCTGCTTTCCCGGCTGCTCGGGATCTGCCAGAGGGAAACTAACGGCGGCTAAGCTACCTTGGTCCACACCGACTACAGGGGCCTGGCTACCTGTAGAATTTTCCACGGCGCGGAGCCGAGTCTCCATTTCGCCCAGCCTGGCCTCCAAAGCTACGAATAAGCTACACTTATTACAAGTACCATTACTGCTAAAGGAGGCTGAGGAATAACTAAACATTTCACACCCAGAGCAGAAAAGTGCAGGAGAGACAGGAGAAGCCGCCATGCTAAACCGGCTAAGAGCTGGTAGCTGCGCTAAGCTAGCGGATTCCTAAAAACACACAAAGTGAATAATGTGTAAATAATTTAGAGGTGATTCAGCAGAAGGAGTGCTTTAGTTAAGGCACGTGACGATTACACTGTGAAACAAATCGTTATCTAGGTAACTAGATCAATCTAACTACGCAGATTAAACAGCTAACAGATACAGAAAAACACCGCTGTGCTCCGGAACAGGAAGTGATACAATACCGCAGTGAGAGCCAACCACCAGACAAGCACAGAGCTGGATACCACGGAGCGCGTGGAACCAGTCCCAGGCCCCGCAGCAAGATCCCGCGTGACACCACGGTCAGAAGACAGGACGAGACGCGTCGGCAGCTTGTAAATATTAACAATGCGTTGCTGTCAATTAATGACACGTAAATATATGACAATCTGGAAAAATAAAGATGTTTCAAACATTGCTGTGATCGTTATTTTGACCTTTCTCTGTGAAACTGTTTTGAATTTAGTGTAAATGATAAACCACCTCCCAACGTGGTGTAGGATTTGAGCGCAGCGTACACCCACGTCGGGACTGATAAATGTGAAACCAGCAGTGGCTTTTTCCGTACACCTCATATACGCACGGATTTTTCCGTACGCAGTGTTGATGAATGTTTTATATGGTGGGTGGTTTTTATTTTGTTTCTCCACAGCAGCAGCGTGATGTGATGCAACACCTTCCAGCTGCTTGCATGCACACTTGTGCGCATACATGATATCGTTGCCGTGGGATCATTCACACCTGTCCAACCATGTGTCCCCCCCCGACGTCGGCTCGATGTTTTCATGGTTCGCTCATTTGGGCTGTTTTGCTGTGATTCGCCCTGATTCCTGCTTATTTGTGCCATGTGTGAAGGGGCCTATATATATATATATATATATATATATATATAGCCACAGTTTAGATCTTGTTCTGACATATAGCATAGAAATTGAAGACTTAACAGTATTCCCTGAAAACCCCCTGTTGTCTGATCATTTCTTAATAACATTTACATTTACTTTAATGGACTACCCAGCAGTGGGGAATAAGTTTCATTACAGTAGAAGTCTTTCGGAAAACGCTGTAACTAGGTTTAAGGATATGATTCCTTCTTTGTTATGTTCTTCAATGCCATATACCAACACAGTGCAGAGTAGCTACCTAAACTCTGTGAGTGAGATAGATTATCTCGTCAATAGTTTTACATCCTCATTGAGCACAACTTTGGATGTTGTAGCTCCTCTGAAAAAGAGAGCCTTAAATCAGAAGTGCCTGACTCCGTGGTATAACCCACAAACTCGCAGCTTAAAGCAGATAACCCGTAAACTGGAGAGGAAATGGCATCTCACTAATTTAGAAGATCTTCATTTAGCCTGGAAAAAGAGTCTGTTGCTCTATAAAAAGCCCTCCGTAAAGCTAGGACATCTTACTATTCATCACTAATTGAAGAAAATAAGAACAACCCCAGGTTTCTTTTCAGCACTGTAGCCAGGCTCAAAAGAGAATTTGTGTTTAATAACCATGAACATATGCTTTTTTCTTCATGTAAGTGGACAAAGTTTGTGTTTAATAACCATGAACATATGCTATTTTCTTCATGTAAGTGGACAAAGTTTGTGTTTAATAACCATGAACATATGCTTTTTTCTTCATGTAGGTGGACCAAATTTGTGTTTAATAACCATGAACATATGCTTTTTTCTTTATCTAAGTGGACCAAATTTGTGTTTAATAACCATGAACATATGCTTTTTTCTTTATCTAAGTGGACCAAATTTGTGTTTAATAATCATGAACATATGCTTTTTTCTTATGTAAGTGGACCAAATTTGTGTTTAATAACCATGAACATATGCTTTTTTTCTTTATGTAAGTGGACCAAATTTGTGTTTAATAACAATGAACATATGCTTTTTTCTTCATGTAAGTGGACCAAATTTGTGTTTAATAACAATGAACATATGCTTTTTTCTTTATGTAAGTGGACCAAATTTGTGTTTAATAACCATGAACATATGCTTTTTTCTTCATGTAAGTGGAACAAATTTGTGTTTAATAACCATGAACATAGTGCTTTTTTCTTCATGTAAGTGGAACAAATTTGTGTTTAATAACCATGAACATATGCTTTTTTCTTCATGTAAGTGGAACAAATTTGTGTTTAATAACCATGAACATATGCTTTTTTTCTTCATGTAAGTGGAACAAATTTGTGTTTAATAACCATGAACATATGCTTTTTTCTTCATGTAGGTGGACCAAATTTGTGTTTAATAACAATGAACATATGCTTTTTTTCTTCATGTAAGTGGACCAAATTTGTGTTTAATAACCATGAACATATGCTTTTTTCTTCATGTAAGTGGACCAAATTTGTGTTTAATAACCATGAACATATGCTTTTTTCTTTATGTAAGTGGACCAAATTTGTGTTTAATAACCATGAACATATGCTTTTTTTCTTTATGTAAGTGGACCAAATTTGTGTTTAATAACCATGAACATATGCTTTTTTTCTTCATGTAAGTGGACCAAATTTGTGTTTAATAACCATGAACATATGCTTTTTTCTTCATGTAAGTGGACCAAATTTGTGTTTAATAACCATGAACATATGCTTTTTTTCTTTATGTAAGTGGACCAAATTTGTGTTTAATAACAATGAACATATGCTTTTTTTCTTTATGTAAGTGGACCAAATTTGTGTTTAATAACCATGAACATATGCTTTTTTTCTTCATGTAAGTGGAACAAATTTGTGTTTAATAACCATGAACATATGCTTTTTTCTTCATGTAAGTGGAACAAATTTGTGTTTAATAACCATGAACATATGCTTTTTTCTTCATGTAAGTGGAACAAATTTGTGTTTAATAACCATGAACATATGCTTTTTTCTTCATGTAAGTGGAACAAATTTGTGTTTAATAACCATGAACATATGCTTTTTTCTTCATGTAAGTGGAACAAATTTGTGTTTAATAACCATGAACATATGCTTTTTTCTTCATGTAGGTGGACCAAATTTGTGTTTAATAACCATGAACATATGCTTTTTTTCTTTATGTAAGTGGACCAAATTTGTGTTTAATAACCATGAACATATGCTTTTTTCTTCATGTAAGTGGAACAAATTTGTGTTTAATAACCATGAACATATGCTTTTTTTCTTCATGTAAGTGGAACAAATTTGTGTTTAATAACCATGAACATATGCTTTTTTCTTCATGTAAGTGGAACAAATTTGTGTTTAATAACCATGAACATATGCTTTTTTTCTTCATGTAAGTGGAACAAATTTGTGTTTAATAACCATGAACATATGCTTTTTTCTTCATGTAGGTGGACCAAATTTGTGTTTAATAACCATGAACATATGCTTTTTTTCTTCATGTAAGTGGACCAAATTTGTGTTTAATAACCATGAACATATGCTTTTTTCTTAATGTAAGTGGACCAAATTTGTGTTTAATAACCATGAACATGTGCTTTTTTCTTTATGTAAGTGGACCAAATTTGTGTTTAATAACAATGAACATATGCTTTTTTTCTTCATGTAAGTGGACCAAATTTGTGTTTAATAACCATGAACATATGCTTTTTTCTTCATGTAAGTGGACCAAATTTGTGTTTAATAACCATGAACATATGCTTTTTTCTTTATGTAAGTGGACCAAATGTGTGTTTAATAACCATGAACATATGCTTTTTTTCTTCATGTAAGTGGAACAAATGTGTGTTTAATAACCATGAACATATGCTTTTTTCTTTATGTAAGTGGACCAAATTTGTGTTTAATAACCATGAACATATGCTTTTTTTCTTCATGTAAGTGGACCAAATTTGTGTTTAATAACCATGAACATATGCTTTTTTTCTTCATGTAAGTGGACCAAATTTGTGTTTAATAACCATGAACATATGCTTTTTTCTTCATGTAAGTGGACCAAATTTGTGTTTAATAACCATGAACATATGCTTTTTTCTTCAGGTAACTGGAACAAGTACTTTTTCTTAATGTTTTCCTTCATGTATGTTGTGTTTAATAACCATGAACATATGCTTTTTTCTTCATGTAAGTGGACCAAATTTGTGTTTAATAACCATGAACATATGCTTTTTCTTCAGGTAACTGGAACAAGTACTTTTTCTTAATGTTTTCCTTCATGTATGTTGTGTTTAATAACCATGAACATATGCTTTTTTCTTCATGTAAATGGACCAAATTTGTGTTTAATAACCATGAACATATGCTTTTTTCTTCAGGTAACTGGAACAAGTACTTTTTCTTAATGTTTTCCTTCATGTATGTTGTGTTTAATAACCATGAACATATGCTTTTTTCTTCATGTAAATGGACCAAATTTGTGTTTAATAACCATGAACATATGCTTTTTTCTTCAGGTAACTGGAACAAGTACTTTTTCTTAATGTTTTCCTTCATGTATGTTGTGTTTAATAACCATGAACATATGCTTTTTTCTTAATGTAAGTGGACCAAATTTGTGTTTAATAACCATGAACATATGCTTTTTTCTTCATGTAAGTGGACCAAATTTGTGTTTAATAACCATGAACATATGCTTTTTTCTTCATGTAAGTGGACCAAATTTGTGTTTAATAACCATGAACATATGCTTTTTTCTTCATGTAAGTGGACCAAATTTGTGTTTAATAACCATGAACATATGCTTTTTTCTTCATGTAAGTGGACCAAATTTGTGTTTAATAACCATGAACATATGCTTTTTTCTTCAGGTAACTGGAACAAGTACTTTTTCTTAATGTTTTCCTTCATGTATGTTGTGTTTAATAACCATGAACATATGCTTTTTTCTTAATGTAAGTGGACCAAATTTGTGTTTAATAACCATGAACATATGCTTTTTTCTTTATGTAAGTGGACCAAATTTGTGTTTAATAACCATGAACATATGCTTTTTTCTTTATGTAAGTGGACCAAATTTGTGTTTAATAACCATGAACATATGCTTTTTTCTTCATGTAAATGGACCAAATTTGTGTTTAATAACCATGAACATATGCTTTTTTCTTAATGTAAGTGGACCAAATTTGTGTTTAATAACCATGAACATATGCTTTTTTCTTTATGTAAGTGGACCAAATTTGTGTTTAATAACCATGAACATATGCTTTTTTCTTAATGTAAGTGGACCAAATTTGTGTTTAATAACCATGAACATATGCTTTTTTCTTCATGTAGGTGGAACAAATTTGTTTTTATAACCATGAACATATGCTTTTTTCTTCATGTAGGTGGACCAAATTTGTGTTTAATAACAATGAACATATGCTTTTTTCTTCATGTAAGTGGACCAAATTTGTGTTTAATAACAATGAACATATGCTTTTTTCTTCATGTAAGTGGACCAAATTTGTGTTTAATAACAATGAACATATGCTTTTTTCTTCATGTAGGTGGACCAAATTTGTGTTTAATAACCATGAACATATGCTTTTTTCTTCATGTAAGTGGACCAAATTTGTGTTTAATAACAATGAACATATGCTTTTTTCTTCATGTAAGTGGACCAAATTTGTGTTTAATAACCATGAACATATGCTTTTTTCTTCATGTAGGTGGACCAAATTTGTGTTTAATAACAATGAACATATGCTTTGTTCTTCATGTAAGTGGACCAAATTTGTGTTTAATAACAATGAACATATGCTTTTTTCTTCATGTAAGTGGACCAAATTTGTGTTTAATAACAATGAACATATGCTTTTTTCTTCATGTAGGTGGAACAAATTTGTTTTTATAACCATGAACATATGCTTTTTTCTTCATGTAGGTGGACCAAATTTGTGTTTAATAACAATGAACATATGCTTTTTTCTTCATGTAAGTGGACCAAATTTGTGTTTAATAACAATGAACATATGCTTTTTTCTTCATGTAGGTGGACCAAATTTGTGTTTAATAACAATGAACATATGCTTTTTTCTTCATGTAAGTGGACCAAATTTGTGTTTAATAACCATGAACATATGCTTTTTTCTTTATGTAAGTGGACCAAATTTGTGTTTAATAACCATGAACATATGCTTTTTTCTTTATGTAAGTGGACCAAATTTGTGTTTAATAACCATGAACATATGCTTTTTTCTTTATGTAAGTGGACCAAATTTGTGTTTAATAACCATGAACATATGCTTTTTTATTTATGTAAGTGGACCAAATTTGTGTTTAATAACCATGAACATATGCTTTTTTCTTTATGTAAGTGGACCAAATTTGTGTTTAATAACCATGAACATATGCTTTTTTCTTTATGTAAGTGGACCAAATTTGTGTTTAATAACCATGAACATATGCTTTTTTCTTCATGTAAGTGGACCAAATTTGTGTTTAATAACCATGAACATATGCTTTTTTCTTATGTAAGTGGACCAAATTTGTGTTTAATAACAATGAACATATGCTTTTTTCTTCATGTAAGTGGACCAAATTTGTGTTTAATAACCATGAACATATGCTTTTTTCTTCATGTAAGTGGACCAAATTTGTGTTTAATAACCATGAACATATGCTTTTTTCTTATGTAAGTGGACCAAATTTGTGTTTAATAACCATGAACATATGCTTTTTTCTTAATGTAAGTGGACCAAATTTGTGTTTAATAACCATGAACATATGCTTTTTTCTTTATGTAAGTGGACCAAATTTGTGTTTAATAACCATGAACATATGCTTTTTTCTTTATGTAAGTGGACCAAATTTGTGTTTAATAACCATGAACATATGCTTTTTTCTTCATGTAAATGGACCAAATTTGTGTTTAATAACAATGAACATATGCTTTTTTCTTCAGGTAACTGGAACAAGTACTTTTTCTTAATGTTTTCCTTCATGTATGTTGTGTTTAATAACCATGAACATATGCTTTTTTCTTCATGTAAATGGACCAAATTTGTGTTTAATAACCATGAACATATGCTTTTTTCTTAATGTAAGTGGACCAAATTTGTGTTTAATAACCATGAACATATGCTTTTTTCTTCATGTAAGTGGACCAAATTTGTGTTTAATAACCATGAACATATGCTTTTTTCTTTATGTAAGTGGACCAAATTTGTGTTTAATAACCATGAACATATGCTTTTTTCTTCATGTAAATGGACCAAATTTGTGTTTAATAACCATGAACATATGCTTTTTTCTTAATGTAAGTGGACCAAATTTGTGTTTAATAACCATGAACATATGCTTTTTTCTTTATGTAAGTGGACCAAATTTGTGTTTAATAACCATGAACATATGCTTTTTTCTTTATGTAAGTGGACCAAATTTGTGTTTAATAACCATGAACATATGCTTTTTTCTTTATGTAAGTGGACCAAATTTGTGTTTAATAACCATGAACATATGCTTTTTTCTTTATGTAAGTGGACCAAATTTGTGTTTAATAACCATGAACATATGCTTTTTTCTTCATGTAAATGGACCAAATTTGTGTTTAATAACAATGAACATATGCTTTTTTCTTCAGGTAACTGGAACAAGTACTTTTTCTTAATGTTTTCCTTCATGTATGTTGTGTTTAATAACCATGAACATATGCTTTTTTCTTCATGTAAATGGACCAAATTTGTGTTTAATAACCATGAACATATGCTTTTTTCTTCATGTAAATGGACCAAATTTGTGTTTAATAACAATGAACATATGCTTTTTTCTTCAGGTAACTGGAACAAGTACTTTTTCTTAATGTTTTCCTTCATGTATGTTGTGTTTAATAACCATGAACATATGCTTTTTTCTTCATGTAAATGGACCAAATTTGTGTTTAATAACAATGAACATATGCTTTTTTCTTCAGGTAACTGGAACAAGTACTTTTTCTTAATGTTTTCCTTCATGTATGTTGTGTTTAATAACCATGAACATATGCTTTTTTTCTTCATGTAAATGGACCAAATTTGTGTTTAATAACCATGAACATATGCTTTTTTCTTAATGTAAATGGACCAAATTTGTGTTTAATAACCATGAACATATGCTTTTTTCTTTATGTAAGTGGACCAAATTTGTGTTTAATAACAATGAACATATGCTTTTTTCTTCATGTAAGTGGACCAAATTTGTGTTTAATAACCATGAACATATGCTTTTTTCTTTATGTAAGTGGACCAAATTTGTGTTTAATAACCATGAACATATGCTTTTTTCTTAATGTAAGTGGACCAAATTTGTGTTTAATAACCATGAACATATGCTTTTTTCTTTATGTAAGTGGACCAAATTTGTGTTTAATAACCATGAACATATGCTTTTTTCTTTATGTAAGTGGACCAAATTTGTGTTTAATAACCATGAACATATGCTTTTTTCTTCATGTAAATGGACCAAATTTGTGTTTAATAACAATGAACATATGCTTTTTTCTTCAGGTAACTGGAACAAGTACTTTTTCTTAATGTTTTCCTTCATGTATGTTGTGTTTAATAACCATGAACATATGCTTTTTTCTTCATGTAAATGGACCAAATTTGTGTTTAATAACCATGAACATATGCTTTTTTCTTAATGTAAGTGGACCAAATTTGTGTTTAATAACCATGAACATATGCTTTTTTCTTTATGTAAGTGGACCAAATTTGTGTTTAATAACCATGAACATATGCTTTTTTCTTTATGTAAGTGGACCAAATTTGTGTTTAATAACCATGAACATATGCTTTTTTCTTCATGTAAGTGGACCAAATTTGTGTTTAATAACAATGAACATATGCTTTTTTCTTCAGGTAACTGGAACAAGTACTTTTTCTTAATGTTTTCCTTCATGTATGTTGTGTTTAATAACCATGAACATATGCTTTTTTCTTCATGTAAATGGACCAAATTTGTGTTTAATAACCATGAACATATGCTTTTTTCTTAATGTAAGTGGACCAAATTTGTGTTTAATAACCATGAACATATGCTTTTTTCTTTATGTAAGTGGACCAAATTTGTGTTTAATAACCATGAACATATGCTTTTTTCTTTATGTAAGTGGACCAAATTTGTGTTTAATAACCATGAACATATGCTTTTTTCTTCATGTAAATGGACCAAATTTGTGTTTAATAACAATGAACATATGCTTTTTTCTTCAGGTAACTGGAACAAGTACTTTTCTTAATGTTTTCCTTCATGTATGTTGTGTTTAATAACCATGAACATATGCTTTTTTCTTCATGTAAATGGACCAAATTTGTGTTTAATAACCATGAACATATGCTTTTTTCTTCATGTAAATGGACCAAATTTGTGTTTAATAACAATGAACATATGCTTTTTTCTTCAGGTAACTGGAACAAGTACTTTTTCTTAATGTTTTCCTTCATGTATGTTGTGTTTAATAACCATGAACATATGCTTTTTTCTTCATGTAAATGGACCAAATTTGTGTTTAATAACCATGAACATATGCTTTTTTCTTAATGTAAGTGGACCAAATTTGTGTTTAATAACCATGAACATATGCTTTTTTCTTTATGTAAGTGGACCAAATTTGTGTTTAATAACCATGAACATGTGCTTTTTTTCTTCATGTAAATGGACCAAATTTGTGTTTAATAACAATGAACATATGCTTTTTTCTTAATGTAAGTGGACCAAATTTGTGTTTAATAACCATGAACATATGCTTTTTTCTTTATGTAAGTGGACCAAATTTGTGTTTAATAACCATGAACATATGCTTTTTTCTTCATGTAAATGGACCAAATTTGTGTTTAATAACCATGAACATATGCTTTTTTCTTCAGGTAACTGGAACAAGTACTTTTTCTTAATGTTTTCCTTCATGTATGTTGTGTTTAATAACCATGAACATATGCTTTTTTCTTCATGTAAATGGACCAAATTTGTGTTTAATAACCATGAACATATGCTTTTTTCTTAATGTAAGTGGACCAAATTTGTGTTTAATAACCATGAACATATGCTTTTTTCTTTATGTAAGTGGACCAAATTTGTGTTTAATAACCATGAACATATGCTTTTTTCTTCATGTAAATGGACCAAATTTGTGTTTAATAACAATGAACATATGCTTTTTTCTTCAGGTAACTGGAACAAGTACTTTTTCTTAATGTTTTCCTTCATGTATGTTGTGTTTAATAAACATGAACATGTGCTTTTTTCTTCATGTAAATGGACCAAATTTGTGTTTAATAACAATGAACATGTGCTTTTTTCTTCATGTAAGTGGACCAAATTTGTGTTTAATAACCATGAACATATGCTTTTTTCTTTATGTAAGTGGACCAAATTTGTGTTTAATAACCATGAACATATGCTTTTTTCTTTATGTAAGTGGACCAAATTTGTGTTTAATAACCATGAACATATGCTTTTTTCTTCATGTAAATGGACCAAATTTGTGTTTAATAACAATGAACATATGCTTTTTTCTTCAGGTAACTGGAACAAGTACTTTTTCTTAATGTTTTCCTTCATGTATGTTGTGTTTAATAACCATGAACATATGCTTTTTTCTTCATGTAAATGGACCAAATTTGTGTTTAATAACCATGAACATATGCTTTTTTCTTAATGTAAGTGGACCAAATTTGTGTTTAATAACCATGAACATATGCTTTTTTCTTTATGTAAGTGGACCAAATTTGTGTTTAATAACCATGAACATATGCTTTTTTCTTCATGTAGGTGGAACAAATTTGTTTTTATAACCATGAACATATGCTTTTTTCTTCATGTAGGTGGACCAAATTTGTGTTTAATAACAATGAACATATGCTTTTTTCTTCATGTAAGTGGACCAAATTTGTGTTTAATAACAATGAACATATGCTTTTTTCTTCATGTAAGTGGACCAAATTTGTGTTTAATAACAATGAACATATGCTTTTTTCTTCATGTAGGTGGACCAAATTTGTGTTTAATAACCATGAACATATGCTTTTTTCTTCATGTAGGTGGACCAAATTTGTGTTTAATAACAATGAACATATGCTTTTTTCTTCATGTAAGTGGACCAAATTTGTGTTTAATAACAATGAACATATGCTTTTTTCTTCATGTAACTGGACCAAATTTGTGTTTAATAACAATGAACATATGCTTTTTTCTTCATGTAAGTGGACCAAATTTGTGTTTAATAACCATGAACATATGCTTTTTTCTTCATGTAACTGGACCAAATTTGTGTTTAATAACAATGAACATATGCTTTTTTCTTCATGTAAGTGGACCAAATTTGTGTTTAATAACAATGAACATATGCTTTTTTCTTCATGTAAGTGGACCAAATTTGTGTTTAATAACCATGAACATATGCTTTTTTCTTCATGTAGGTGGAACAAATTTGTTTTTATAACCATGAACATATGCTTTTTTCTTCATGTAGGTGGACCAAATTTGTGTTTAATAACAATGAACATATGCTTTTTTCTTCATGTAAGTGGACCAAATTTGTGTTTAATAACAATGAACATATGCTTTTTTCTTCATGTAGGTGGACCAAATTTGTGTTTAATAACAATGAACATATGCTTTTTTCTTCATGTAGGTGGACCAATTTGTGTTTAATAACAATGAACATATGCTTTTTTCTTCATGTAAGTGGACCAAATTTGTGTTTAATAACCATGAACATATGCTTTTTTCTTTATGTAAGTGGACCAAATTTGTGTTTAATAACCATGAACATATGCTTTTTTCTTCATGTAGGTGGACCAAATTTGTGTTTAATAACAATGAACATATGCTTTTTTCTTCATGTAAGTGGACCAAATTTGTGTTTAATAACAATGAACATATGCTTTTTTCTTCATGTAAGTGGACCAAATTTGTGTTTAATAACAATGAACATATGCTTTTTTCTTCATGTAGGTGGACCAAATTTGTGTTTAATAACAATGAACATATGCTTTTTTCTTCATGTAGGTGGACCAAATTTGTGTTTAATAACAATGAACATATGCTTTTTTCTTCATGTAAGTGGACCAAATTTGTGTTTAATAACCATGAACATATGCTTTTTTCTTTATGTAAGTGGACCAAATTTGTGTTTAATAACCATGAACATATGCTTTTTTCTTTATGTAAGTGGACCAAATTTGTGTTTAATAACCATGAACATATGCTTTTTTCTTTATGTAAGTGGACCAAATTTGTGTTTAATAACCATGAACATATGCTTTTTTCTTTATGTAAGTGGACCAAATTTGTGTTTAATAACCATGAACATATGCTTTTTTCTTTATGTAAGTGGACCAAATTTGTGTTTAATAACCATGAACATATGCTTTTTTCTTTATGTAAGTGGACCAAATTTGTGTTTAATAACAATGAACATATGCTTTTTTCTTCATGTAAGTGGACCAAATTTGTGTTTAATAACCATGAACATATGCTTTTTTCTTTATGTAAGTGGACCAAATTTGTGTTTAATAACAATGAACATATGCTTTTTTCTTCATGTAAGTGGACCAAATTTGTGTTTAATAACCATGAACATATGCTTTTTTCTTTATGTAAGTGGACCAAATTTGTGTTTAATAACAATGAACATATGCTTTTTTCTTCATGTAAGTGGACCAAATTTGTGTTTAATAACCATGAACATATGCTTTTTTCTTTATGTAAGTGGACCAAACTTGTGTTTAATAACCATGAACATATGCTTTTTTCTTTATGTAAGTGGACCAAATTTGTGTTTAATAACCATGAACATATGCTTTTTTCTTCATGTAAGTGGACCAAATTTGTGTTTAATAACCATGAACATATGCTTTTTTCTTTATGTAGGTGGACCAAATTTGTGTTTAATAACCATGAACATATGCTTTTTTCTTTATGTAAGTGGACCAAATTTGTGTTTAATAACCATGAACATATGCTTTTTTCTTCATGTAAGTGGACCAAATTTGTGTTTAATAACCATGAACATATGCTTTTTTCTTTATGTAGGTGGACCAAATTTGTGTTTAATAACCATGAACATATGCTTTTTTCTTTATGTAGGTGGACCAAATTTGTGTTTAATAACCATGAACATATGCTTTTTTCTTTATGTAAGTGGACCAAACTTGTGTTTAATAACCATGAACATATGCTTTTTTCTTTATGTAAGTGGACCAAATTTGTGTTTAATAACCATGAACATATGCTTTTTTCTTCATGTAAGTGGACCAAATTTGTGTTTAATAACCATGAACATATGCTTTTTTCTTTATGTAGGTGGACCAAATTTGTGTTTAATAACCATGAACATATGCTTTTTTCTTTATGTAGGTGGACCAAATTTGTGTTTAATAAACATGAACATATGCTTTTTTCTTCAGGTAACTGGAACAAGTACTTTTTCTTAATGTTTTCCTTCATGTATGTTGTGTTTAATAAACATGAACATGTGCTTTTTTCTTCATGTAAGTGGACCAAATTTGTGTTTAATAACCATGAACATATGCTTTTTTCTTTATGTAAGTGGACCAAATTTGTTTTTATAACCATGAACATATGCTTTTTTTCTTTATGTAAGTGGACCAAATTTGTGTTTAATAACCATGAACATATGCTTTTTTCTTCATGTAAGTGGACCAAATTTGTGTTTAATAACCATGAACATATGCTTTTTTCTTCATGTAAGTGGACCAAATTTGTGTTTAATAACCATGAACATATGCTTTTTTCTTTATGTAAGTGGACCAAATTTGTGTTTAATAACCATGAACATATGCTTTTTTCTTTATGTAGGTGGACCAAATTTGTGTTTAATAACCATGAACATATGCTTTTTTCTTCATGTAAGTGGACCAAATTTGTGTTTAATAATCATGAACATATGCTTTTTTCTTCATGTAAGTGGACCAAATTTGTGTTTAATAACCATGAACATATGCTTTTTTCTTTATGTAAGTGGACCAAATTTGTTTTTATAACCATGAACATATGCTTTTTTCTTTATGTAAGTGGACCAAATTTGTGTTTAATAACCATGAACATATGCTTTTTTCTTTATGTAAGTGGACCAAATTTGTGTTTAATAACCATGAACATATGCTTTTTTCTTTATGTAAGTGGACCAAATTTGTGTTTAATAACCATGAACATATGCTTTTTTCTTTATGTAAGTGGACCAAATTTGTGTTTAATAACCATGAACATATGCTTTTTTCTTCATGTAAGTGGACCAAATTTGTGTTTAATAACCATGAACATATGCTTTTTTCTTTATGTAAGTGGACCAAATTTGTGTTTAATAACCATGAACATATGCTTTTTTCTTTATGTAAGTGGACCAAATTTGTGTTTAATAACCATGAACATATGCTTTTTTCTTTATGTAAGTGGACCAAATTTGTGTTTAATAACCATGAACATATGCTTTTTTCTTTATGTAAGTGGACCAAATTTGTGTTTAATAACCATGAACATATGCTTTTTTCTTCATGTAAGTGGACCAAATTTGTGTTTAATAACCATGAACATGTGCTTTTTTCTTTATGTAAGTGGACCAAATTTGTGTTTAATAACCATGAACATATGCTTTTTTCTTCATGTAAGTGGACCAAATTTGTGTTTAATAACCATGAACATATGCTTTTTTCTTTATGTAAGTGGACCAAATTTGTGTTTAATAACCATGAACATATGCTTTTTTCTTTATGTAAGTGGACCAAATTTGTGTTTAATAACCATGAACATATGCTTTTTTCTTTATGTAAGTGGACCAAATTTGTGTTTAATAACCATGAACATGTGCTTTTTTCTTTATGTAAGTGGACCAAATTTGTGTTTAATAACCATGAACATATGCTTTTTTCTTTATGTAAGTGGACCAAATTTGTGTTTAATAACCATGAACATATGCTTTTTTCTTTATGTAAGTGGACCAAATTTGTGTTTAATAACCATGAACATATGCTTTTTTCTTTATGTAAGTGGACCAAATTTGTGTTTAATAACCATGAACATGTGCTTTTTTCTTTATGTAAGTGGACCAAATTTGTGTTTAATAACCATGAACATATGCTTTTTTCTTTATGTAAGTGGACCAAATTTGTGTTTAATAACCATGAACATATGCTTTTTTCTTTATGTAAGTGGACCAAATTTGTGTTTAATAACCATGAACATATGCTTTTTTCTTTATGTAAGTGGACCAAATTTGTGTTTAATAACCATGAACATGTGCTTTTTTCTTTATGTAAGTGGACCAAATTTGTGTTTAATAACCATGAACATATGCTTTTTTCTTCATGTAAGTGGACCAAATTTGTGTTTAATAACCATGAACATATGCTTTTTTCTTTATGTAAGTGGACCAAATTTGTGTTTAATAACCATGAACATATGCTTTTTTCTTTATGTAAGTGGACCAAATTTGTGTTTAATAACCATGAACATATGCTTTTTTCTTTATGTAAGTGGACCAAATTTGTGTTTAATAACCATGAACATATGCTTTTTTCTTCATGTAAGTGGACCAAATTTGTGTTTAATAAACATGAACATATGCTTTTTTCTTTATGTAAGTGGACCAAATTTGTGTTTAATAACCATGAACATATGCTTTTTTCTTCATGTAAGTGGACCAAATTTGTGTTTAATAACCATGAACATATGCTTTTTTCTTTATGTAGGTGGACCAAATTTGTGTTTAATAAACATGAACATATGCTTTTTTCTTCAGGTAACTGGAACAAGTACTTTTTCTTAATGTTTTCCTTCATGTATGTTGTGTTTAATAAACATGAACATGTGCTTTTTTCTTCATGTAAGTGGACCAAATTTGTGTTTAATAACCATGAACATATGCTTTTTTCTTTATGTAAGTGGACCAAATTTGTGTTTAATAACCATGAACATATGCTTTTTTCTTCATGTAAGTGGACCAAATTTGTGTTTAATAACCATGAACATATGCTTTTTTCTTCATGTAAGTGGAACAAATTTGTGTTTAATAACCATGAACATATGCTTTTTTCTTCATGTAAGTGGACAAAATTTGTGTTTAATAATCATGAACATATGCTTTTTTCTTTATGTAAGTGGACAAAATTTGTGTTTAATAATCATGAACATATGCTTTTTTTCTTTATGTAAGTGGACAAAATTTGTGTTTAATAATCATGAACATATGCTTTTTTCTTCATGTAAGTGGACCAAATTTGTGTTTAATAACCATGAACATATGCTTTTTTCTTTATGTAAGTGGACCAAATTTGTGTTTAATAACCATGAACATATGCTTTTTTCTTCATGTAAGTGGACCAAATTTGTGTTTAATAACCATGAACATATGCTTTATTCTTTATGTAAGTGGACCAAATTTGTGTTTAATAACCATGAACATATGCTTTTTTCTTTATGTAAGTGGACCAAATTTGTGTTTAATAACCATGAACATATGCTTTTTTCTTTATGTAAGTGGACCAAATTTGTGTTTAATAACCATGAACATATGCTTTTTTCTTCATGTAAGTGGACCAAATTTGTGTTTAATAACCATGAACATATGCTTTATTCTTTATGTAAGTGGACCAAATTTGTGTTTAATAACCATGAACATATGCTTTTTTCTTTATGTAAGTGGACCAAATTTGTGTTTAATAACCATGAACATATGCTTTTTTCTTTATGTAAGTGGACCAAATTTGTGTTTAATAACCATGAACATATGCTTTTTTCTTTATGTAAGTGGACCAAATTTGTGTTTAATAACCATGAACATATGCTTTTTTCTTTATGTAAGTGGACCAAATTTGTGTTTAATAACCATGAACATATGCTTTTTTCTTTATGTAAGTGGACCAAATTTGTGTTTAATAACCATGAACATATGCTTTTTTCTTTATGTAAGTGGACCAAATTTGTGTTTAATAACCATGAACATATGCTTGATCGACCGGGTAATATCTTAAAAGAAACTGCATCTATCGTGACTAAGAATAAGCTTTGTTTTTCCATCTTCAAACAAGCCCAGCGAACGACCCCGTCATCAGGAAATCGTGTGTAATAAAACATTCAAGCTTCAACCAAAGATTCAATCTTCTCTACTATGTTATAAAAGACCATCCGGCGTGACACCCCCTCTGCGCAGGTCACACACACACACACACACACACACACACACACACACAGCACTCCGAAACACGAACACACACGCCTCCGAAACACGCACACGCACGCCTCCGAAACACGCACACGCATGCCTCCGAAACACGCACACGCATGCCTCCGAAACACGCACACGCATGCCTCCGAAACACGCACACGCATGCCTCCGAAACACGCACACGCATGCCTCCGAAACACGCACATGCATGCCTCCGAAACACTCACACACACACACACACACACACACACAGCTAGCGTCTGCAACAGGTATTACAGCCGTGGGGTCATGTTTCCGTGAGGAGCTCTATGTGTGGGTATTTGACCGTCTTGCTGCAAAGACTTACAGCCGTTACAGCCGAGAGACGGTTATTTTTAACCCTTCTTTAAGAATTAAAAAACAGAAAAGGAGACGCATTAATTTAAGAATTAAAAAATATTAAAGGGGTATTAAAATATTCGTGTTTAATCACTAAACTGAAGAAAACCTCCCATAATTGTGCAAAAGATACGGGTATTTTTTAATCCTTCTTTAATTGAGGCATTAAAAACCATAAAAGGACGCGCTTTAATTTAAGAATTAAAAAATATTAAAGGGGTATTAAATATTAGACACTGATTTATGTTTATTTCAGAATTAGTTAATTCTTTAATACATTAAAAAAGATCTAGGTATTTTTTTTAATTGTTCTTTAATTCATGAAATAAAATGACATTAAAATATTAGACCTGGGTGGGAGGGGAGGTAGGGCTTGGAGGCGCAGCTTGGGGCGGGGTTAGGGGAGGTGCTAGGGGCGGGGTTAGGGGTGGAGCTTGGGGGCAGGTTTAGGGGAGGGGCTGGGGCGGAGCTTGGGGGTGGAGCTAGGGGAGGAACCAGGGGCGGGGCCTGGGGTGGGACTAGGGAGGGGTTATGGGCGTGGCTAGGGGCAGGGTTTAGGGGGACAGTGACGTAGTCGATTCTGATTGGCTGTGATATCATAAGGGGCGGGATTAGGGGCAGGGCTTAGTGACAGTCGATTCTGATTGGCTGACAGGGCCATAAATCAGTTTTTGACATAAGGTCGCTCAGTTTACTCTCTCACGCCTACTGAGAAATACAGACTAACAAATACGTTTACCCACACGCTCACCGACAAATACAGACACGCTCACCGACAAATACAGACATGCTCACCGACAAATACAGACACGCATACTGAGAAATACAGACTAACAAATACGTTTACCCACACGCTCACCGACAAATACAGACACGCTCACCGACAAATACAGATACGCTCACCGACAAATACAGACACGCCTACTGAGAAATACAGACTAACAAATACGTTTACCCACACGCTCACCGACAAATACAGACACGCTCACCGACAAATACAGACACGCTCACCGACAAATACAGACACGCCTATTGTGAAATACAGACTAACAAATACGTTTACCCACACGCTCACCGACAAATACAGACACGCCTATTGTGAAATACAGACTAACAAATACGTTTACCCACACGCTCACCGACAAATACAGACACGCCTATTGTGAAATACAGACTAACAAATACGTTTACCCACACGCTCACCAACAAATACAGACAAGCTCACCGACAAATACAGACACGCTCACCAACAAATATAGACAAGCTCCCCAACAAATACAGACACGCCTATTGTGAAATACAGACTAACAAATACATTTACCCACACGCTCACCAACAAATACAGACAAGCTCACCGACAAATACAGACACGCCTATTGTGAAATACAGACTAACAAATACGTTTACCCACACGCTCACCGACAAATACAGACACGCTCACCGACAAATACAGACAAGCTCCCCGACAAATACAGACACGCCTATTGTGAAATACAGACTAACAAATACGTTTACCCACACGCTCACCAACAAATACAGACAAGCTCACCGACAAATACAGGCACGCCTACTGTGAAATACAGACTAACAAATATGTTTACCCACACGCTCACCGACAAATACAGACACGCTCACCGACAAATACAGACACGCTCACCGACAAATACAGACACGTTCACCGACAAATATAGACAAGCTCACCGACAAATACAGACACGCCTACTGAGAAATACAGACATGCTCACCGACAAATACAGACACGCCTACTGAGAAATACAGACTAACAAATACGTTTACCCACACGCTCACCGACAAATACAGACACGCTCACCGACAAATACAGACACGCCTACTGAGAAATACAGACTAACAAATACGTTTACCCACACGCTCACCGACAAATACAGACACGCTCACCGACAAATAGATACGTTCACCGACAAATACAGACACGTTCACCGACAAATACAGACAAGCTCACCGACAAATACAGACACGCCTACTGAGAAATACAGACTAACAAATACGTTTACCCACACGCTCACCGACAAATAGACACGCTCACCGACAAATACAGATACGTACACCGACAAATACAGACACGTTCACCGACAAATACAGACAAGCTCACCGACAAATACAGACACGCCTACTGAGAAATACAGACTAACAAATACGTTTACCCACACGCTCACCGACAAATACAGACACGCTCACCGACAAATACAGACACGCCTATTGTGAAATACAGACTAACAAATACGTTTACCCACACGCTCACCAACAAATACAGACACGCTCACCGACAAATACAGATACGCCTACTGAGAAATACAGACATGCTCACCGACAAATACAGACAAGCTCACCGACAAATACAGACACGCCTACTGAGAAATACAGACTAACAAATACGTTTACCCACACGCTCACCAACAAATACAGACACGCTCACCGACAAATACAGACAAGCTCACCGACAAATACAGACACACCTACTGTGAAATACAGACTAACAAATACGTTTACCCACACGCTCACCAACAAATACAGACAAGCTCACCGACAAATACAGACAAGCTCACCGACAAATACAGACACGCCTACTGTGAAATACAGACTAACAAATACGTTTACCCACACGCTCACCAACAAATACAGACAAGCTCACCGACAAATACAGACACGCCTACTGTGAAATACAGACTAACAAATACGTTTACCCACACGCTCACCAACAAATACAGACAAGCTCACCGACAAATACAGACACGCCTACTGTGAAATACAGACTAACAAATACGTTTACCCACACGCTCACCAACAAATACAGACAAGCTCACCGACAAATACAGACACGCCTACTGTGAAATACAGACTAACAAATACATTTACCCACACGCTCACCAACAAATACAGACAAGCTCACCGACAAATACAGACTAACAAATACGTTTACCCACACGCTCACCAACAAATACAGACAAGCTCACCGACAAATACAGACACGCCTACTGTGAAATACAGACTAACAAATACGTTTACCCACACGCTCACCGACAAATACAGACACGCTCACCGACAAATACAGACACGTTCACCGACAAATACAGACACGCCTACTGAGAAATACAGACTAACAAATACGTTTACCCACACGCTCACCAACAAATACAGACACGCTCACCGACAAATACAGATACGCCTACTGAGAAATACAGACATGCTCACCGACAAATACAGACAAGCTCACCGACAAATACAGACAAGCTCACCGACAAATACAGACAAGCTCACCGACAAATACAGACACGCCTACTGAGAAATACAGACTAACACATTTACCCACACGCTCACCAACAAATACAGACACGCTCCCCAACAAATACAGGAAAAACACCTCTGTTGAAAGCCTTAAGGACAAGTTGGAACATGTCCTGCCTGTTAAACAATTTCTCATATACTCACTCCACTGAAAGCCATCAAAAACCGCCTGGATTTTACAAATGGTTATCAACACGGAGGTGTTTTTCCTGTGCCGCCGCACCGCGTCGGCTGCGTCCCGACGCGCGGATCCGTCCGCACGTCTTTCATTAAAAAAATCTCCTTTAACAGTGGAATATCCGGATAAAATGCTGAAACCGACTTCTTCTGAAACTTCTCTGTTCTCTCACGACGTCCTGGATCAACAGAGCCTGAAATGTGGAGGTTTTCAGCTTGAACAGGCTGATGACGCTGCCTGAGAGCGCAGCGCGACGTCTCGCACCGTGAAAAGTCCTTAAAGCGACAGAATCACCTCAAAATCTCTCATCAGCCGTTAAAATTTTCACTGAAAACCAGCTTAATTTTTTGAACCGTGTCCACTTCGATGTGTCTCACAGGTTTAGAAAAAATTTTGATCAAACAACGCGCCAGTCTCTCAGCAACTTCTCAGACAAAGGAATTCCGACGAGGGGCTGGATGACTCCTCCCACAAGGAGTGCTCACAGGCGAATGACGTCACCGACAGGCATGGAAAAACTCACGCATGCGCACGAGGGTTCAAGCATGTCTGACGTAAAAACATATGAATGAAATCCATATAGTTTTTGAAAAAAATAAAAAGGACCTATACTTTATTGACAGCCCTCGTATTTGATCACTTATTTTTTTGACATTTTAGGGGAAGATGAGCTTCACTTGCAGTCTGAGAGCAATCACCTCTGGTATACGCACACGCTCACCGACAAATAGACACGTATACGCACACGCTCACGACAAATAGACACGTATACGCACACGCTCACCGACAAATAGACACGTATACGCACACGCTCACCGACAAATACAGACACGTATACGCACACGCTCACCGACAAATACAGACACGTATACACACACGCTCATCGACAAATACAGACACGTATACGCACACGCCCACCGACAAATAGACACGTATACGCACACGCTCACGACAAATAGACACGTATACGCACACGCTCACCGACAAATAGACACGTATACGCACACGCTCACCGACAAATACAGACACGTATACGCACACGCTCACCGACAAATACAGACACGTATACGCACACGCTCACCGACAAATACAGACACGTATACGCACACGCCCACCGACAAATACACACATATACGCACACGCCCACCGACAAATACAGACACGTATACGCACACGCTCACCGACAAATACAGACACGCCTACTAAGAAATACAGACTAACAAATATGTTTACCCACACACTCACCGACAAATACAGACACGTATACACACACGCTCACCGACAAATACACACACGCCTACTAAGAAATAGACTAACAAATACGTTTACCCACACACCCACCGACAAATACAGACACGTATACGCACAAGCTCACCAACAAATACAGACACGTATACGCACACGCTCACCGACAAATAATGACACATATACGCACACGCTCGATGACAAATACAGACACGTATACGCACACGCTCACCAACAAATACATTTACCCACACGCTCACCGACAAATACAGACACATATACGCACACGCTCACCGACAAATACAGACACGTATACACACACGCTCACCAACAAATACATTTACCCACACGCTCACCGACAAATACAGACATATATACGCACACGCCCACCGACAAATACAGACACGTATACACACACGCTCACCAACAAATACATTTACCCACACGCTCACCGACAAATACAGACATATACGCACACGCCCACCGACAAATACAGACACGTATACACACACGCTCACCAACAAATACATTTACCCACACGCTCACCGACAAATACAGACATATACGCACACGCCCACCGACAAATACAGACACGTATACGCACACGCTCACCGACAAATACATTTACGCACACGCTCACCAACAAATACAGACACGTATACACACACGCACACGACAAATACAGACACGTATACGCACACGCTCACCAACAAATACATTTACGCACACGCTCACCGACAAATACAGACACATATACGCACACGCTCACCGACAAATACAGACACGTATACACACACGCTCACCGGCAAATACAGACACGTATACACACACGCTCACCGACAAATACATTTACCCACACTCTCACCGGCAAATAGACACGTATACGCACACGCTCACTGACAAATACAGACACGTATACGCACACGCTCACCGACAAATACAGACACGTATACACACACGCTCACCAACAAATACATTTATCCACACTCTCACCGACAAATAGACACGTATATGCACACGCTCACCGACAAATACAGACACGTATACTCACACGCTCACCGACAAATACAGACACGTATACGCACACGCCCACCGACAAATACAGACACGTATACGCACACGCCCACCGACAAATACAGACACGTATACGCCCACCGACAAATACAGACACGTATACGCCCACGCCCACCGACAAATACAGACACGTATACACACACGCCCACCGACAAATACAGACACGTATACACACACGCCCACCGACAAATACAGACACGTATACACACATGCCCACCGACAAATACAGACATGTATACGCACACGCCCACGACAAATACATTTACCCACACGCTCACCGACAAATAGACACGTATACACGCACGCTCACGACAAATACAGACACGTATACGCACACGCTCACCGACAAATACAGACACGTATACGCCCACCGACAAATACAGACACATATACGCACACGCCCACCGACAAATACAGACACGCCTACTAAGAAATACAGACTAACAAATATGTTTACCCACACACTCACCGACAAATACAGACACGTATACGCACACGCTCACCGACAAATACAGACACGCCTACTAAGAAATACAGACTAACAAATATGTTTACCCACACGCTCACCGACAAATACAGACACGTATACGCACAAGCTCACCAACAAATACAGACACGTATACGCACAAGCTCACCAACAAATACAGACACGTATACGCACACGCTCACCGACAAATAATGACACATATACGCACACGCTCGATGACAAATACAGACACGTATACACACACGCTCACCGACAAATACATTTACCCACACTCTCACCGGCAAATAGACACGTATACGCACACGCTCACTGACAAATACAGACACGTATACGCACACGCTCACCGACAAATACAGACACGTATACACACACGCTCACCAACAAATACATTTATCCACACTCTCACCGACAAATAGACACGTATATGCACACGCTCACCGACAAATACAGACACGTATACTCACACGCTCACCGACAAATACAGACACGTATACGCACACGCCCACCGACAAATACAGACACGTATACGCACACGCCCACCGACAAATACAGACACGTATACGCCCACCGACAAATACAGACACGTATACGCCCACGCCCACCGACAAATACAGACACGTATACACACACGCCCACCGACAAATACAGACACGTATACACACACGCCCACCGACAAATACAGACACGTATACACACATGCCCACCGACAAATACAGACATGTATACGCACACGCCCACGACAAATACATTTACCCACACGCTCACCGACAAATAGACACGTATACACGCACGCTCACGACAAATACAGACACGTATACGCACACGCTCACCGACAAATACAGACACGTATACGCCCACCGACAAATACAGACACATATACGCACACGCCCACCGACAAATACAGACACGCCTACTAAGAAATACAGACTAACAAATATGTTTACCCACACACTCACCGACAAATACAGACACGTATACGCACACGCTCACCGACAAATACAGACACGCCTACTAAGAAATACAGACTAACAAATATGTTTACCCACACGCTCACCGACAAATACAGACACGTATACGCACAAGCTCACCAACAAATACAGACACGTATACGCACAAGCTCACCAACAAATACAGACACGTATACGCACACGCTCACCGACAAATAATGACACATATACGCACACGCTCGATGACAAATACAGACACGTATACGCACACGCTCACCAACAAATACATTTACCCACACGCTCACCGACAAATACAGACACATATACGCACACGCTCACCGACAAATACAGACACGCATACACACACGCTCACCAACAAATACATTTACCCACACGCTCACCGACAAATACAGACATATACGCACACGCCCACCGACAAATACAGACACGTATACGCACACGCTCACCGACAAATACATTTACGCACACGCTCACCGACAAATACAGACACGTATACACACACGCACACGACAAATACAGACACGTATACGCACACGCCCACCGACAAATACATTTACCCACACGCTCACCGATAAATAGACACGTATACACGCACGCTCACGACAAATACAGACACGTATACGCACACGCTCATCGACAAATACAGACACGTATACGCCCACCGACAAATACAGACACATATACGCACACGCCCACCGACAAATAGACACGCCTACTAAGAAATACAGACTAACAAATATGTTTACCCACACACTCACCGACAAATACAGACACGTATACGCACACGCCCACCGACAAATACAGACACGTATACGCACACGCTCACCAACAAATACATTTATCCACACTCTCACCGACAAATAGACACGTATATGCACACGCTCACCGACAAATACAGACACGTATACTCACGCTCACCGACAAATACAGACACGTATACGCACACGCCCACCGACAAATACAGACACGTATACGCCCACCGACAAATACAGACACGTATACGCCCACCGACAAATACAGACACGTATACACACACGCCCACCGACAAATACAGACACGTATACACACACGCCCACCGACAAATACAGACACGTATACACACACGCCCACCGACAAATACAGACACGTATACACACACGCCCACCGACAAATACAGACATGTATACGCACACGCCCACCGACAAATACATTTACCCACACGCTCACCGATAAATAGACACGTATACACGCATGCTCACGACAAATACAGACACGTATACGCACACGCTCACCGACAAATACAGACACGTATACGCCCACCGACAAATACAGACACATATACGCACACGCCCACCGAGAAATACAGACACGCCTACTAAGAAATACAGACTAACAAATATGTTTACCCACACACTCACCGACAAATACAGACACGTATACGCACACGCTCACCGACAAATACAGACACGCCTACTAAGAAATACAGACTAACAAATATGTTTACCCACACGCTCACCGACAAATACAGACACGTATACGCACAAGCTCACCAACAAATACAGACACGTATACGCACACGCTCACCGACAAATAATGACACGTATACGCACATGCTCGCCGACAAATACAGACACGTATACGCACACGCTCACCAACAAATACATTTACCCACACGCTCACCGACAAATACAGACATATACGCACACGCCCACCGACAAATACAGACACGTATACGCACACGCTCACCGACAAATACAGACACGTATACGCACACGCTCACCAACAAATACAGACACGTATACACACACGCACACCGACAAATACAGACACGTATACGCACACGCTCACCGACAAATACATTTACCCACATGCTCACCGACAAATGCAGACACATATACGCACACGCTCACCGACAAATACAGACACGTATACACACATGCTCACCGACAAATACAGACACGTATACGCACACGCCCACCGACAAATACATTTAACCACACGCTCACCGACAAATACAGACACGTATACGCACACGCCCACCGACAAATACAGACACGTATACGCACACGCCCACCGACAAATACAGACACGTATACGCACACGCTCACCGACAAATACAGACACGCCTACTAAGAAATACAGACTAACAAATATGTTTACCCACACGTTCACCGACAAATACAGACACGTATACGCACACGCTCACCGACAAATACAGACACGTATACGCACACGCTCACCGACAAATACAGACACGTATACGCACACGCTCACCGGCAAATACAGACACGTATACACGCATGCTCACCGACAAATGCGTTTACACACATGCCCACCAACAAATACAGACACGTATACACATGCCCACCGACAAAAAAATATATATATATTTGTCTCTCTCTGGCTGGTTTCTTTTCAGTGTTTGTGCCTCTCATTTCTTTAAAAACAGGGTGCAAACCCAACAGTCTGCTTTGCCTGACTGAACTCTCTTGCCTCCTGTTTTCCCTCTTCTTTGACCATGCCCCCTTTTCCTGAATCTTCTCCACACCTGTGTCTAGTTTTCTTGATTACCCACAGTCTATTCAAACCCTGTCTGCCCAGTGTTCTCTGTCAGTTTGTTGTGCTTCCAGCCTTGTGCGTAGCCCTTGTTCCAGCCTGTTTCTGTTTGCCACTGTTCTTGAGTCTACCCGTGTTTGATCCCAGCTTGCCCTTTGACCTCGCCCTTTGCCTCTGCCAGTGAACCTGCCTCTCTGTGTTTGATTTCTGTTTGTTTTTGTGGACCACGCCTCAGCCTGATTCCTGCCTTTACCGCCGCCTGTGTGTTTGACCTCTGCTTGTGCCTGGACCACGCTCCTGCCTCTTGGTTGTCGGTACCTTTGGTACCTTCGCCTGTCTGTTTGACTTCCTGTGTATCGAACCTTGGACTGTTTTTTGACAAAGCCGTTTTACCCATACCTTTGAGTCATGAATATGCATATGTGTTCCACCGCCTTCTGTGCCATGTTACCCGAGTTCCTGACAAGCATCAATCTAAAGATCTCAGACCACCTGGCAATCACAATGGCTATTGTTACTCCCGTTCCCATTCCAAAGGACAAATGCAAAATATTCAGGATCATAAAATCTGTCTCTTCTTCTTCTTTCACTGTAACTGCTGTGAAATTTAGGTCAAGATAGGGTGGCTCTTTTAGAGAGCCGCCGCCGTAAGCCAGAACAGCTTCTCAGCTCAGTAGTAATAGATGTTGCGGTCACTCCAGACGAGGTTAGTGTTGCGCCGGCTAGCGTGCCCATTAGCATCAGCCTAGAAAAATCAGCTGTGGAGGACGGCTTTCGGACTGTACCCCGATCAGACTTGCCACTGTGAACTTTGACCCGGTTTTCTTACTTGAATATGCCTGATGTGAGTTGTTCAAGCCCACGGTGACTTTCACTCCTATCTCCAGACTTAAACGCCAGGCTTTAGTGACTGGGGATTCTATCACCTGCAAAATCATGTTACAGATGCTGGCTGACGTTAAATGTATTCCTGGGGCCAGAGCTCCCGACACTGCCTCCCATCTTAGGGTGCTGATGCTGCAGAGGGGTAGACAGACAAAGGAACATGACACTAGATACAATCAGGTAGTTATTCACCTCGGAGACAATGATGTCAGGATGAAACATTCAAAGGTCATAAAAATGGACAGAGAGAGGACTTGTGACCTTACCAGAAAGATGTGCCAGCATCGATTACCACTGTTGCTCTGGGGGTTGGTAAGGATAGACCTTACCTGTGTGAAGTGCTTTGAGCCAACTCTGTTGTGATTTGGCGCTATATAAATGAAAATAAATTGAAACTGAAAATTGATTAATAGTCTCTGGTCCCCTCCCCTCCCAGGGTAATGATGAGGTGTTTAGCAGGCTGACATCATTAAATAGGTGGCTGGTGCAATTTTGTAGACAGCAAGGATTTAGTTTTATTGATAACTGGCCTTTGTTTTGGGGCCACTGCGGCTTGCTGAAGCCAGATGGCCTTCACCCTTCTAGGGAAGGCGCCGCCAGCTTGTCTGCGAATATAGATAGAGCTCTACAGGGAGGGTAACATTAGGACTTTACAGCAGGCCACGGAGCAGGTGATTACAGAGATTGCAAGGCTTATGACAAATGTGGGTGTGGAATCTATTAGCTTAAACGGTAAATTGACTGCATTTATATAGCGGTTTCCTATCTGCATCAGACGCTTAAAGCTCTTTACAATAATGCCTCACATTCACCCAGGGGCGTAGGTTTGCATATGGACCATAGGGACAAGTCACAACCAATATTTTGGGATGACAAAATAGTCCCTACCAATATTTAGAATTTTTTTTATATAACAAAATCATTCACTATTTTTTTGCGAACTCGATACTATAATTTTAGTCGTCATGTTTTGTGTTTTCGACGTGCCAGAGTGACAGGGTTACCCATGTTGCAATTTCATTAGCTCACGTTCTTCTCACATGGACATAAACAAAGCGCATCTCGTGGCAGGCAGTGCTTCATTTGTAAAGTGGGAGGTCCCGGAGCGCAGAGGATGGGTGGCTCCGGTGCAGTGTTGCCAGATGTACGATAATTATCGTATTTGTACGATAGTTTTGCCCTCTGTACGATGTACGATCAATAAATGTATGATCAATAAATGTACGATCAATAATAGGAAAAAATCCAATATGTACGATAATTTCAGTTGGTTGCCCAAACACGCATCTCTCTCTGACACCCAAGAATCATTTTGCAGGTGTTGCACTCAGGCGGCATCAAATGCTGGCTTTGGGCGACCGGGACAGTCATTTGAAAGCCCGCCCCCTCTCATACAAAGTAACGAGTTCCCATCCAATCTGTGCCGTGACAGGAAGATTCCCCAACCAACATCTTTTTTTTTTTCGAAACTTTATTTCAACAAATGCAATAACAAACGAACAAAACACAAGAGCAAAGAGATATACAAGAAAAATAAAAAGTTAAAGTTCCTTATGGAGGTGTCAACATTTTTTTCTGTGTTCAACAAAATCTGCACAAGTGGCATCAGATGACGACAGCGACCTCGAGGTTGAATTCGACTCTTTCTAGTCTGGTAATTAACACGTTTGTGTCCCTTCACAGAAAAAAAAAATCTTTCTAGTCTGGTAGTGCATTTGCATTCTTTTTGTGCCATAGTTTCCCCATTAATATAATTACTGTTTAAAAATGTGACATAAAATTCTTTGTAAATTAAAAAAACGCTAAAATAGCTACGTTGTATGCGTTTTGTTTGTGTACGATAATTTCTCCCAAAATACGATAATTTTGAGGTTTTGGTACGATAGTTTCATATTTCATATCTGGCAACACTGCTCCGGTGCAGAAAAACAAGAAGGGCGGGGCTTGCGAACAATGCTGTGCGCCACACTTAAAATAAACTGCACACCCACACAAACACGCACACACACCTTCACAAATGACACTAACACCCTGCCTTTTCCTCAAAAATTACTACATTTATGTTTGCTGTCTGTCTCTGTACTTTTCTGTCACTTTTGCGCTCTTTTTCATACTTTTCCCTCGTTTCAAAAGTCACCGAACGCACTTTACCGTAATATATGCAACATATAGCACACTGTTGGAAAGCACGGGTTCTTGGCTTGCTGTCAGTGTTGAAATTTTTCAGCGTGAGGGCTTACATGAGAACTTACGGTAATGAGAATCAGCGGCGCACTAGTGTGAAACTTCCGTGTTTTTCCTCTGCGTTATGACATCACAGGCTTCGTTTACCGTAATACACCATATATATCATTGTAAAGCCCTTTTTTTTTGTTGGCAAATTAGGTTGCCAGATACCTACAACTGCATTATTGATGAAGAGAATAGATTATACATCTTGGTTGCAAAAACTTTTTTTTTTTGTTAGCTCCACAAGTATTTTTTTGTTGTCTTGTTCTCTCAGGTGTAGGCCTATCGAATAGATTAGTGATTTTGGGTGCAATTTTGTTATTTAAGCTATTTGTTTGTCTGCCTACACACTTAATAATGTAAATAAAGTGTTAAATTATTCAGCATTATGTTGTCATATGTTATTATGCTGTACTTGTGCATCTAATGGTATGAGTGGGTTAGGGGGTGGTGGTGGGCAGGAGGGGGTATTGTCCCTACCAAAGCTGAGACCAAACCTACGCCCTTGCATTCACCCCGATGTGAGGGTGCTGCCATAAAAGGCGCTCACTACACACCGGGAGAAATAGGGGATTAAAGACCTTCCCCAAGGGCCCTTAGTGATTTTCCAGTCAGGCTGGTATTTGAACCGAGGATCTTCTGGTCTGAAATCCAACGCTTAACAACGAGACCATCACCTCCCCCCTTTCCCTTAGCGGGGAAATTCGTGGAGAAAATCCACTATGGTGATAGTGCAGTTTAGTCTTCTTCATGGACTAAGGTTAATTATGGAGTTCCACAAGGTTCTGTGCTAGGACCAATTTTATTCACTTTATACATGCTTCCCTTAGGCAGTTTTATTAGAAAGCATTGCTTAAATTTTCATTGTTACGCATATGATACCCAGCTTTATCTATCCATGAAGCCAGAGGACACACACCAATTAGTTAAACTGCAGGATTGTCTTTCAGACAAAGACATGGATGACCTCTAATTTCCTGCATTTAAATTCAGATAAAACTGAAGTTATTGTACTTGGCCCCACAAATCTTAGAAACATGGTGTCTAACCAGATCCTTACTCTGGATGGCATTACCCTGACCTCTAGTAATACTGTGAGAAATCTTGAGTCGTTTTTGATCAGGATATGTCTGTCCTTCAATGTGCATATTAAACAAATATGTAGGACTGCTTTTTTGCATTTGCGCAATATCTCTAAAATTAGAAAGCTCTTGTCTCAGAGTGATGATGAAAAACTAATTCATGCATTTATTTCCTCTAGGCTGGACTATTGTAATTCATTATTATCAGGTTGTCCTAAAAGTTTCCTGAAAAGCCTTCAGTTAATTCAAAATGCCCCTCCCTGAGCCTCGTTCTGCTGGAGGTTTCTTCCTGTTAAAAGGGAGTTTTTCCTTCCCACTGTCGCCAAGTGCTTGCTCAAAGGGGGTCGTTTTGACCGTTGGGGTTTTTCCGTAATTATTGTATGGCTTTGCCTTACAATATAAAGCACCTTGGGGCAACTGTTTGTTGTGATTTGGCGCTATATAAATAAAAGTGATTTGATTTGATTTATAAATCAAGGTTTAGGTTATTAGCTGATGGGGGTCACAAATATAACTCGTTTGAGCATCTGATACTCCGCTCTGCCCACAATGCTACATATTGCCAAGGTCAGAAGGATAAATATCAGCCGTATTACTTTGTCACTGTATATAGGCCTCCTGGCCTATATTCTGAATTATTTGATGAATTTGGTGAGTTCATCTCTAACTTGTCGACGAGTGCAGATAACATTCTGATCATTGGTGACTTTAACATTCATATAAATAAGCCTTATGATCCCCTCTGCAAATCATTTATGGAAATTGTGGATGCATTAGATTTCAGCAATGCATTTGGGACTTGACCCACTTTAGTGGAAATACTCTGGATTTGGTTCTTAAATGGACTGCATTTATATAGCGCTTTTCCATCTGCATCAGACGCTCAAAGCGCTTTACAAATAATGTCTCACATTCACCCCGATGTCAGGGTGCTGCCATACAAGGCACTCACTACACATCGGGCGAATTAGGGGATTAAAGGCCTTGCCCAAGGGCCCTTAGTGATTTTCCAGTCAGGCGGGGATTTGAACCTGGACTCAAGCCCAGCGCCTTAACCACTGGACCATCACCTCCCCTTGCACATGGTTTTGCTGTCATGAATATTGACATCACGCCTCTTACATCAGCGGTATCCGATCACTCACTTATTAAGTTTACAGTTTTGCTGCCGTGTTTAGTGGAACCACAACCTTATTTATCACTATGGTGATGCATCAACTCCTCAACTAAGACTGAACTCAAAGTTAGACTGCCTGATGTCTTAGCTTCATATTTGACAAATACCCTGTCAGTTGACAGACTTGTGGATAGTTTAAACTCAGTGCTCAAAACTACACTCGACATGATTGCGCCGCCTGTGTTAAAACCGCGCTCCCCCAAATCATAGTCACCTTGGTTCAGTGATTACCTGCGTGACCTCAAACATAAAGGCAAGAGGTCTAGACCGGAAATGGTGTCGTTCAAAATTACAAGTATTTCACCTTGCATGGCGTGATGCTATCTTAGACTATAAACATGCATTATTGGCTACAAAGTGAACCTATTACTCTGATCTGATCAACAAAAACAAGCATAACTCAAAGTTCTTGTTGGACACGGTGGCAACACTTATTCATGGACAACCACCTGTAGTTCACACTACTTTTACAACACAAGATTTCCTAGATTACTTTGAGAAGAAAACAGAAGACATTAGGTTAAACATATCCCAGCATGCCTTAACCCAGCCACTACACCCTGCTATTGATGTGGGCACCACTACATGAGGTATTACCTAGATTTACAGAATTTGATAGTATCTCACTAGACATGCTGACGAAACTTGTAACATCTACAAAAAGCACAACCTGTTTATTTGATCCTATACCAACAAAACTGTTTAAGGACCTGTGGTCCACTCTTGGGCCGACTGTACTGGAAATTATTAATCTTTCTTTAACTTCTGGATCTGTTCCTAAATGTCTCAAATCTGCAGTGATTAAACCATTACTTAAGAAACCTAATCTTGACCCTAGTGTATTGACAAACTATCGGCTGATATCAAATCTATCATTTTGCTCTAAAATTCTGGAAAAAGTGGTGTCACGGCAGCTTGTAGACTATCTTACTGAGAATAATCTCTTTGAGCCACTGCAGTCTGCTTTTAGAAAATATCATTCCACAGAGACGGCTCTCACTAAAGTGGTGAATGATCTTCTGTTTACAATGGATTCGGACACCACTACGGTTCTGTTGCTGTTAGATCTCAGTGCTGATTTTGAAACTGTGGATGATACTTTTGATCCTACGTTGTCCTTTGACCTCCACATTAGAGATATTACTAGGACTGCTTTCTTCCACCTGCAAATTATAGTGAAGATTCGTCCCACCCTGTCTATGGCTGATGCTGAGACCCTGATTCATGTGTTTATCTCATCTAGATTGGACTACTGCAATGTTCTATTTTCTGGTTTACCGCAGTCCAGCATTAGGGGTCTACAATTGGTTCAAAATGTTGCTACCAAACTTTTGACACGAAGCAGAAAGTTTGACCACATTACAGCCATTTTGGCGTCTCTTCACTGGCTTCCTGTCCTAGTGAGATCAGATTTTAAGGTTCTGCTACTAACCTATAAAATTGTTCACGGACTGGCACCTCCCTACCTAGCTGAACTAATTAAACCCTACGTACCGGCCCGGGCTCCTTTGTGTCCCTCGGGTGAATAAGAAATCTGCAGGTCACAGAGCTTTTGCTTATAAGACTTTATTGATCTCACAGTGGAGAAATTCAGCTCTTAAAAAAACCGTCGGCTCTTACAAAAACACACAAGATGAGTGTGAGTGGAAGAAAATGTGCATCAAACAGCGTGTGTAAAGATAAGCAATAATAATAATACTTGTTAATACTTAAAGTGTCCCTGTTCTGTGTAATGATCTCCCTGCATCAATAAAACAGTCAGATTCTGTGAAGACTTTCAAGTCCAGACTTACTATGCACTTATTTTCCCTTTAGTATGACTAGCATACTGGCATAGTTGGTACTATGCTTTCTCTTCTTTAAATTCATTTTATTAGTAATTGGAGCGGGCCGTGGCCTCAACTTTATCTAAATTCTGGGTCTTTTAGTGAAGCTTAGGGCTAGTGGCCGACAATCACCTTAGTATTTCTTCTGTTTTCCTTGTTACTTAATGCTGACAAATTATACTGTATTTGTTGTCTTTCTGATGTCTGATTCAGTTTTTTTTCTCTCTGTTTGAGGTGCAGCTCCATCCAGAGATGGGTGTGGTGTCTGTTTCTGTAACCCTCCTGTCCTGTGCACCAGCAACATTTCCTGTATGTTTGTTTTGTGAATTGTTTTGTAATTTGTGTCTGTATCATGGCCCAAGCAGAGGGTCAGAGGGAGTTTTTTCTTACCTCTGTCGCCTGTGTTCTTGCTCTGGGGGTTGGTAAGGTTAGACATTACTTATGTGAAGCGCTTTGAGGCAACTCTGTTGTGATTTGGTGCTATATAAATGAAAATAAATTGAAGTTGCCCATTCCACCTCCTACTCACACATCAAACACTCCATCAACCCTAAAGCCTTGGTCCCATTGAATAATAAGCCACGCATGGGTGTGTCAGTGATTATTCAAAGAATGATCCACGTTTTAAGCTATCACATATCCGCTACTAAACTGCCTCTATGTGCCTCTCTGTACGTCACATGTGCCACGTATCAGCCTCTAGTGAGCCTCGTCCAACCACGAATGGCTCATGTCGCCACATATGATCCACATCAAGCCACATATGATCCATGTAGCGCCAAGTACAACCCCAATTCCAATGAAGTTGGAACGTTGTGTAAAATGTAAATAAAAACAGAATACGATTTGCAAATCCTTTTCAACCTATATTCAATTGAAAAAGAAAAAACTTTTTTCATGTTGTCATTTTGGGGTGTTGTGTGTAGAATTTTGAGGGAAAAAATGGTATTTTATCCATTTTGGAATAAGACTGTAACATAACATAATGTGGATGGAGTGAAGTGCTGTGAATACTTTCCCGATGGACATTAGTATCCTGTCTGTTAGTTCTTGCTGATTGAGTCTCTCGGTTTCTGTTTCAGGATGTGTCGCTGGATTTCTCCACAGTAGATGAAGTCCATCTCCTTTACTGGATGCTTGTTTGAGGAGGGGACGATCTGTCTGGAGGATGATACTGAAAATTAAAATAATCTATAGTCAGACATTAGTTTGGTTTCTGTTTTGCATGTTTACCGTTAGTTTGGTCTAAGCAGCAGGTCTCCCTTCTGAGTCTGGTCTACTTGAGGCTTCTCCCACAAAAAATGCTGGAGGGACTTTTTCTTTACCATTGTTGGCTATGTGCTCTGGGGGTTGGTAAGATTGGACCGTACCCTTGTGACACACCTTGTGGTGACTTGTGTTGTATTTTGGTGCGATACACGGAAATCAAATTGAAGTGAGAAGAATTGTGGTACTGTATAAGGAAGTCTGAAGTGGCAGAGAAGTATGTGAGGGTAGTGCAGGAGATGTACAAGGACAGTGTGACAGCGGTGAGATGTCCAGTAGGAATGACAGACTCATTCAAAGTGGGGGCGGGATTAGACCAAGGATCACCGTGGTGATGGACAGGTTGAGGGATGACATCAGACAGGAGTCTCCATGGACTATGATGTTTGCAGGTGACACTGTGATCTGTAGTGAAGTTGAGTCTAGTCTGGAGAGGTGGAGATATGCTCTGGAGAGAAGAGGAATGAAAGTCAGTAGGAGCAAGACTGAGTCCATGTGTAAGGGGAAAGTTTATAAGACAGCAGTGAGACCAGCTATGTTGGATGGCTTAGAGACGGTGGCACCAACAAAAAGACAGGAGGCGGAGCTGGGGGTGGCAGAGCTGAAGATGCTGAGATTCTCTTTGGGAGTGACAAGAAAGGACAAGATTAGGAATGAACATATCAGAGGGACAGCTCAGGTGGGACGGTTTGGAGACAAAGTCAGAGAGGCGAGATTGAGATGGTTTGGACATGTGCAGAGGAGGGACCCAGGGTATATAGGGAGAAGGATGCTGAGGATGGAGCCACCAGGCAGGAGGAGAAGAGGGAGGCCAAAGAGGAGGTTCATAGATGTGCTGAGGGAGGACATGCAGGTGGTTGGTGTGATAGAGAAAGATACAGAGGACAGGGTGAGATGGGGACAGAAGATCGGTTGTGGCGCCCCCTAATGAGAGCAGCAGACAGAGGAAGTGTTCAAGGGTGCTGTCCACCAACATAATCATAATGCTTAGGGAGAAATGTGTTCCAACGGTCCATTCAGGTTCCACAGGACTGTGGAAGGGGTTCTGGTCCAACACAATGAGACACATCGCCTGTGAGCAGGATGAGCACGTAGCTGTGGCTTCGGTCCATAACTACAGACCGGGTTTGATGTATCATGATGGGAGTTGCTATAGCTCAGCCTGTTCACACTTTTGGTTTTACACAGATGAATTTAATAAGAATACACGATAAAACCAAAGCAATCAAATCTCTGTATTGTCAGAACACAGATGATGTCAAAGTGGTTCTGTGGGAACCATCAACAAGTCGTCCACTTCCTCCTGAAGCACAGCAGCCTTTTCCTTCAGCAGCATCTGGAGCACAGAGACACACATCACCATCAAACAGGACCTCAACATGAAGTTCTTCTCACTCACACTCACTTTGGCAGAGGCCACCATCTGGCTGGCTTGGTTCTTGTATAAGTTGTCTATGGTTCTGGCGAGGACCCTGGGATCCGCGTGGGCCAGCAGAGGCAGCGTCTTATAGCCAGCGTCGTACAGCTGTCTCGCTCTGAACTGCACAACAATGTGTGTCAGGTAACCTACATCAGGACACAGAAGAGGATGGACTCTACTGACCTCCATGACTCCAGACACCTCCATCAGGGGGATCAGCTCGGCCTTGGCACAGTAACTCAGCCTTCGGGTCAGCTCCGTGAACAGAGCCTTAAAAGGCCAAAACTCCTCCAGTTCCTGATGACAAAGCAGAAAGGATTCATCAGTGTTATGAGGCTCAATGCCAGCACACGGCCACACACACTCACTGAGGCACTTCCTGCATCATCATCAGCAGCCAGGTTCGAATGCACGGCTCTTGTCAGGGGAGCAAACCGGTTCTTCATGACCTCACATCCTGCTGGAAATGATTAAATCTAAAGATGCTTCCTGTCTTACTGTCAAATGTACTTCATTTGGGGTTTCCAGATCTGGAAGCAAACCAGTGATTTGAGCCATCAGTGATATCTGTGGTACTCGGCTCCTTCAAAGGATCTTTAAGGCACTTAAAGGACAACGAAGCCCAAACGAAACAAGAAATCTGGACTTTTGTTGACTTTCATTGGCATCGTTTTACTTTCACACAATTTCGATCCTGCAGCTGACGCTTCGTCAGGTTTTTTAAACTGTTGAAAAAAATTGAAGGAATGCTGCTGAAATCCTCAAATTCATCCGTATTCCGTTTTGCTGTCATTCTTGACAGTTTCTTATTGTTTGCTTAGTTTTTGTCATGTTAGCATTTAGTATGACTTTGTTCGACCAGTTGAATGTTTTCACACAGTGCAGAAGCCGGTTTGTGAGCGCTGCTGTGGAGGAGAGATGCAGCTCCTCCGTGGCGGTGCTGGTGTGCCGTGTAGGGCTTTTGCCGTTGCGTGTGTGGCTGCTGTCATGCCAGGAAGAATTTGTTGGCCTCCTCCGCCAGATTGTGGTGTTGTTCCAGTGCTGCGCGCACCGGAGGAGGAAGCTGCTGCAGAAAAAGTCCAGCTGGTGTCCTCTCAGGAGCTGTAGCATTCTGTCCATCAACCCTGAAGGGCTTGCTGTCTTCCAGCCTGTGCAGAGAGAAGAGCCTGGGGTTGGAGAAGCACGATCAGCCTTGTTGCCGTGGAGCTGCTGAGGGCCGACACGATGTAATAATATTTCGTTTCTTCTGCTGTGATCTCTCAGAGCAAACTGCACCTCGGTTTGTGCAAGCCAAGCGGCAGTTTACAAAAGCGTGACTTTGAGCATCAAGTGTGGAAAAAGTTTCAGCAGCAGTGGACATTCAGGTGTGAACAGCTTTGATCCACAGAGGTGTGACATATGAAAACAGAAACCCAGTGTGATCGCAAATGGTTGGCTGAGTATGCATGCATTGCGGTGGTCCAGACAGCGATTAGAGTTTTGGTATTTGAGAGATTTAAGAAATATTTGATGTGTTTGGAGTGTGTACAATTTTGGTGGCATATTTAGCGTGTGTGGTTAGTGTGGTGGTGTTTTTTATTTTGTAAAAATGAGACATCTTATGAATGTTGAGCAAGTGCTTCTGGTTTTTTTTTTTTTAATTGAAGCAAGATGGAGCACACAGCGTGTTGTCAGAGTCTGAACCAGACAGTGAGGATTCTGATGATGAAGGAGATGATCCCTCTTTTATTCTGGATGAGGAACCAGAGCAGGTGGATCCACAGACATGCGCACAGATCTTCACAGTGGGTTGGCTCACGCGCTTCTGTTTGCAGCTTCTCCGGGACTCAGGCGCTACAGAAGTACTGTAACGCAGAGATGCAGACACACACTGGTCCAGCTGTGGCTCCAGGTGTGCTTCGTTTAAAGCATGGAGATCAATGTTAGCTTTGGTTTTGTTTTGTTCCTTTTGTGCTCTTGATTCACAGGCTATTCAGTGATGGGAAAAGCCAAAAGCTTGTTTGTCCACCTTTGTTCGATGATTTGTGACTTTTTTTTTTAACTTTTTATCCCTTTGTTTAGGAATCGTCGTATGCCGTGTGACCGGGCCTTTAGGTATCACCGCAGGACCTTTCACCTCTACTGTTAAATACAATGCAAATGTCATGTTTTATTATTTTAGGTTATATTTCAGTCTTTTGATGTTACGCACAGGTCAGAAACATTTAACATTTAAAAGGTTAAAAATACATTGGATGGACATAACATGACCCCCCCCCCCCGCAGCAGACTCCAGGAGAAAACAGTTTTAATCTGCAAAATAAACCACTGGTTTCAGCAGTTACACACACTGGAGGATTTGAATCATGGCTCCACTTTCAGACTTTTTTTTGTCAACTTTGCATCTCAAAATTAGTGGATATTTAAATGATCCTAGATTTAACCTTTTATTTGACCTGTCAATGACCATGTTGAAATAACAGAATATGACGTGGAAGTAGGACCTGGAATGATTTTCTTTTTAATTGTAAACCAAATTATACGAGTACATTAACTCAGAACAATTAAACTACATGAAATTCATGAAGACTGAAAAGACTGTTACAGCATTTCAAAAACCACAGCTAAAGATTGTAGAATATTTGGAAAATCAGGGTAAAATATCAATAACATACCTTATAGTAAAAAAAGTCATTTATAATCTTGTGCAAATTCCTGTAAATCCACTTAAAGCTACTGTCTTTTTTTTTTTTTTTACCATGAAAGAAAGTCTAGATTCATTTAAAAAAGTCACATAATCTTGTGTGAAATGTTTATTTTCCAGGGAGATAAAAATTCTTACGGTGTTTCCTGATGGGATAAGATGCAGTTTGCTTTTCCCGTTTCTTTCCCGTTTCGTGTTCATGAAGCCAGTGCCACGGACTTTTGTCCTTATTAAACTTTATGACGCGTCTTTCTCGCCATCTTCCATCTCTCAAGCCGCAAAATTCTTATTTTAAAAACTTGAGAGCTCTAAAAGTTTGCGATGTCCACATGCTATGTTTAGCTTCAGCATCTTGGAGCGGGCACACAGCGTTGCCATAGCAACCAACCAGTCCCGCTTTATGACAACTGTCGTAACAGACGCGCTTTGAGTGAAGCATTTTTCTCCGCAGAGTTCTGCTTTATAAAACTTGCACGATGTCGTAAAAAAGGACACTTTGTGATTGACATTTTACAAACTTAGGGATGATCACTATGACAGAGTACAACACTAACATGACCCCCCCACCATGATGAGATCTGTGGAATTCCTCATATCCACGCAGTTTTCACAGCCCTGCAGTCGATCATGAAAACACTTCATCACTGACATATGATGAACATGAACTCGCCACGTCGGCCTGGTGAGGGCCGTGGACAGCAGCGTCCACTCCCCGCCCGGTCTGTCTGGGTGCCTTCATCCCGCATGACAAAAAGACAACAGGTTTGTGACTGTCAGGAAGACACGGGCACTCTACGCTAGAAGACCAGGCAGAGGGCACTACATGGTAGAATCAGACCACTGGAATGTGTCCCTCAGGAGGTGTGTATGTTGTTCCAGGTGAAGAGCCTGGAACGTTCTTTGTGGTGGTGCGTGTGATACCTCTGTGAAGTGCAGCACGCAGGAGCAGAAGGCGGATGAGGAGCTGAGCAGCGTCTGAATGAAGCCCCGGCTCAGCTGAAACTTCTCTGCAACGCTCCACAAACTGGTTTCCTTCAATAAGGAAAAGAGGACCAGGGCCAGGTAGAGCCTCCTCACCACCACACCATTCACATTCTGGAACACACACACACACACACACACACACACACACACACACACACACACACACACACACACACACACACACACACACACACACACACACACACACACACACACACACACACACACACACACACACAGTCTGAGCTCAGGTCAACCACTCACTCCAAACAAACACCAAACCTTTGATGACAGACGGCAGAATTCAGTGAAACAACAACGGAATGGAATTTACGGTTCCATTCTGCCTATTGTCCCAGTGATTATTAGCTCCCCAGAAAGAGGACTGAGGAGATGAAGATTCAAGACATTCTAAGAGGTAGCAGCAGCAGAGCAGACGGCCCTCGACAACGGGCTGACGTGCGTCGACGCACGGAGTTTCCGGCGGCAGTCGTGGAGCGAACAGGCCTAGACGGCGGGTTGATGAGCGCCGATGGCAGGGTCTCCAGCAGAGGCGGCAGAGTGGACGGGCCTTGACGGCGGGCTGGCAATCATCGGATGCGCTGGATGGCGGTGGCACCGTCTGGCCTGGGCTTGGCTGCAGTCGTCTATCGGCAGGCTGGGGCTCTGGCTGGGACCGGTGGAGGCTAAGCTAAGATATATAATAGATATAACAGAGAAGGCGGAGTAGCACTGTGTGTTGATAAAAGGCTTAAATACAAAATCAATGATCAAGTGACAATGGCCGTAGAAAATCTTTTGGAAGGTATCACAATTGAAATATGTTTGGGAATAGATAAAAATATAATTATTAGTTGTATTTATAGAGCTACTGGCTCAAAATTGAAGATTTTCAAAATTGGATTGAGAAATATTTTTCACAGATGGGTACTAAGCGAGTATTTGCCTGTGGAGATATAAATATTGATCTTTTAAATCCGCATCAACATAAAGTGACAAATGATTTCATTAATACTTTGTACAGCTTAAATTTATATAGAAAAATTACTCGGCCTTCAAGAATAACTTCTCAGTCAGCTACCCTTATTGATAATATACTTACAAATAATACCAATACCAAAACAATAAGTGGTTTATTGATGAATGATATCACTGATAGTGATATCAGTCACTCGGGAGGAGCTCGGAGTCAAGCCGCTGCTCCTCCACGTCAAAAGGAGTCAGTTGAGGTGGCTCGGGCATCTTTTCCGGATGCCCCCTGGACGCCTCGCTGGAGAGGTGTTCCGGACACGACCCATTGGGAGGAGGCCCCGGGGAAGACCCAGGACACGCTGGAGGGACTACATCTCTCGGCTGGCTTGGGAACGCCTTGGGGTTCCCCCGGAGGAGCTGGGGGAGGTGTGTGTGGATCGGGAGTTCTGGGCGGCTTTGCTTGAGCTGCTGCCCCCGCAAGCCGACTCCGGATAAAGCGGAAGAAAATGGATGGATGGATATCAGTGACCACTTACCAGTTTTACAGTAACGGAGCTGAACTTGAATACTAAACGGAAAGAGAAAATACAATATCGAAAACATTTGCAATCTGAAGAAGCTATTACCACCCTAAAAAATTATTTATGTGTGCAGGATTGGAATTCTATTCATATGCAGAATGATGCTAATTTAGCATATGTTGAATTGGAAAATATATTTCTTGATATACACTGGGGGAAATAAGTATTTGATCCACTTTTTCAAGTTTTCCCACCTACAAAGAATGTAGAGGTCTGTAATTTTTTATAGTAGGTTCACTTCAACTGTGAGAGACAGAATCAAAAAAAAAAAAAAAAAAAAAATCCAGAAAATCACACTATGATTTTTAATTAATTAATTTGTATTTTATTGCATGAAATAAGTATTTGATCACCTACCAACCAGCAAGAACTCTGTGTCTCACAGACCTGTTAATTTTTCTTTAAGAAGCCCTCTTATTCTGCACTCTTTACCTGTATTAATTGCACCTGTTTGAACTTGTTACCTGTATAAAAGACATCTGTTCACACACTCAATCAATCACACTCCAACCTGTCCACCATAGTCAAGACAAAAGAGCTGTCTAAAGACACCAGGGACAAAACTGTAGACCTGCACAAGACTGGGATGGACTACAGGACAACAGGCAAGCAGCTTGGTAGAAGACAACAACTGTTATGATTATTTATTAGAAAGTGGAAGAAACACAAGATGACTGTCAATCTCCCTCGGTCTGGGATTCCATGCAAGATCTCACTTTGTGGGGTAAGGATGATTCTGAGAAAGCTCAGAACTACACAGGAGGACCTGGTCAATGACCTGAAGAGAGCTGGGACCACAGTCACAAAGATTACATTAGTAACACATGATGCTGTCATGGTTTAAAATCCTGCAGGGCAGCAAGGTCCCCCTGCTCAAGCCAGCACATGTCCAGGCCTGTTTGAAGTTCACCAGTGACCATCTGGATGATCCAGAGGAGGCATGGGAGAAGGTCATGTGGTCAGATGAGACCAGAATACAGCTTTTTGGAATCAACTCCATTTACCATGTTTAGAGGATGAGAACAACCCCAAGAAAACCATCCCAACCGTGAAGCATGGGGGTGGAAACATCATACTCTGGGGGTGTTCTTCTGCAAAGGGGACAGGACAACTGCACCGTATTGAAGGGAGGATGGATGGGGTCATGTATTATGAGATTTTGGCAAACAACCTCCTTCCCTCAGTAAGAGCATTGAAGATGGGTCATGGCTGGGTCTTCAGCATGACAATGACCCCAAACACACAGCCAGGGCAACTAAGGAGGGGCTCCGTAAGAAGCATTTCAAGGTCCTGGAGTGGCCTGGCCAGTCTCCAGACCTGAACTCAATAGAAAATCTTTGGAGGGAGCTGAAACTCCAAACCTGAAAGATCTGAAGAAGATCTGTATGGAGGAGTGGACCAAAATCCCTGCTGCAGTGTGTGAAAACCTGGTGAAAAACTACAGGAAATGTCTGACCTCTGTAATGCAGAGAAATGTTTCCGTACCAATTGTTAAGGTCTGTTTTTTCTCTGGGTCAAATACTTATTTTATGCAATAAAATGCAAATTAATTATTTAAAAATCATACAATGTGATTTTCTGGATTTTTTTTTAGATTCTGTCTCTCACAGTTGAAGTGAACCTACAATAAAAATTACAGACCTCTACATTCTTTGTAGGTGGGAAAAATTGTGAAATTGACAGTTGATCAAATACTTATTTCCCCCACTGTATATAACAAAAATTGTCCAATTCTACATTGTAGTGTAAAAAACAAGTATAAGGCCCATCCATGGATAACAAAGGGACTGCAAAAGGTGTATAAGAAAAATATATTATATAGAGAGTTTATTAGAAGTAAATCAAGAGAGGCAGAGATTAAATATAAGTACTATAAAATAAATTAACAACCATTATGTGGAATTGTAAAAAAAAAAAAAAAAAAAAAAAAAAAATTCATAGTTTGGAAAAATTCTAAACGATATTAAAAATAACATGGAAACATACTAAATAGTATTTTAAGAAATAAACCCAAATCAAAGAATTACCCATCTTACTTTACTTATACTAATAAAGATGAATATGACATGAACGAAGTAATGAATGGTAAATGGACTGCATTTATATCGCGCTTTTCCATCTGCACCAGATGCTCAAAGCGCTTTACAGCACCGACTGGTGTCCAAAGTGCTTAACATTAAAAACACAAATTTACAAAAAATAAAACACATATAAAATAAAATTTTAAAACAACACATAAAAAAGAACATAAAAATAACAGAACATGTCACCTCCCCACTAAGTGTTAAAAGCCAGTTTAAATAAATAAGTCTTTAACTTAGATTTAAAAAGTGCTAGGTCAGGAATAGTACGTAACTCAAGAGGTAGCTCATTCCACAGTCTGGGGCCAGCTACCGCGAAAGCATGATCACCCCAGCGTTTATATCTTGACCTTGGAACATCTAAGTAAAGCTGGCCAGACGCCCTTAATGTTCTACTGTAGGTGTGCAAAGTTAATATTTCAGACAAGTAGGGAGGTGCAAGGCCATAAAAACAAACATTAAAATTTTAAAATCAATTCTAAAATGAACTGGAAGCCAGTGGAGTGAGTACAGGACGGGCGTAATATGCTCACGTCTAAAAGTGTTTGTCAAAAGACGAGCAGCAGCATTCTGCACCAACTGGAGACATGCAAGAGACGACTGATTAATGCCCGAATAAAGTGCATTACAATAATCAAGTCTGGAGCTGATGAAAGCATGAATGGCGTCTCAAGATCACATCTACTGAGAAAGTGCTTTATTTTAGCCAAAAGGCGAAGTTGGAAAAAACTAGCTTTGACAACAGAATTTATCTGTTGATCGAACCTCAAACAGCTGTCAAATATCACAAACAAATTCTTGACAGCTGGTTTTACACAGTTAGCCAAAGCACCAAAATTTGGTGTTACCACATTTGGTATGCCAGTGCGCTCAAACACCATGATCTCAGTTTTACCATCATTCAGGTAAAGGAAGTTTTGGGACAGCCACTGCTTTACATCACAAATACAATTAAATAATGATGACAAAGCATCACTTCCATTAGTCCTCACAGGCAGATAGATTTGCAGATCATCTGCATAACAATGAAAGGACAGGTTGTGCTGGGTTATAATTGACCCCAATGGCAGAATATACAAAGAAAATAGAATCGGCCCAAGGACAGAACCCTGCGGTACTCCACAGCACAGAGGAGCAGTTGATGAGGAGAGGTCCCCAATCATGACAGAAAAGCTCCTTTCAGCCAAATATGATCTAAACCACTTAAGTGCAGTACCATGAATGCCAATAAAATGTTCTAACCGGGAGACAAGTACTGTGTGATCCACAGTATCAAAGGCTGCTGTGAGGTCCAACAGAACCAGCACAGCAGGATTCCCTGCATCCACAGACAAAGTGATGTCATTATGAACTTTTAAAAGTGCTGACTCAGTGCTGTGTCGTGACCTAAACCCAGATTGGAATTTTTCAAGGATGAGATTGTCTTCTAAAAATGATTGTAACTGTAAAAAGACAACCTTTTCTAAAACCTTAGACAGAAATGGCAGATGAGACACAGGTCTAAAACTAGATAAAACTGATGAGTCCAGGTGAGGTTTTATAAGAAGAGGTCGAAGCACAGCATGTTTAAAAGCAGCTGGAACAGACCCTGATCTAAGACAAGCATTGATAAAAGTTAGGAGACCCGCCCCAACAGTATTAAAAACCTCCTTCAGCACCTCAGCTGGAACAACATCTGAAGGACAACTTGTAGATTTTATGTGTTTTACAACATCAGCGAGAGATGCAAAAGAAATGGGCTCAAACTGTTCGAGCACAGCAGAATGTGCACGAGGAGCAGACAACTCAACATTACAGCTCTGATCAGCGTTCTGTCTGACTGATGAAACCTTATCAATAAAAAACTGAAGAAACTCCTCACAGGTTGTGGTTGTAGCGTCCATCAAAACAGAGGTGTGTGGATTTACAACTGAGTTTATAGTCTGAAATAACACACTGGGACGATGACAACTGCTGAAATAATATGAGACAGATATTGTGCTTTTGCCTCCTTCACAGCCTTCTGATAGTCAGTTAGACTGTCCCTCAGAAAACCCAGAGACACCTGTAGTTTGTCCTTTTTCCATTTTCTCTCCGCCTGTCTGCAGCGTTGCCTGAGGGCACGGGTCGTGGCATTTAACCAGGGGTCGGATTTTGATTTCCTGGATTTGCAGCGCATCGGTGCAACAGAGTCCAAAATGACTGTGCATGTAGAGTGGAAAGAAGAGAGGATGTTATCTGGGAGTAATGGAGAAACCAGTCCATTCATGGCATAAAACTGAGAGTCCATGAAGGCAGCAGCAAAGTCCCCTGCTGTCGAGGAGGTGACCAAACAGCGGTGAGAGACAGGAACAAGTGGCTTACTAGCAGATGGAGGAGCAATAAATTTAAAAAATAACAGGAAAGTGATCTGAAATAGCAGATATGTCCTTAAGTGAAACTGAGAGCCCAAAAGAAATAACCAGGTCCAAGGTGTGTCCAAGATTATGTGTTGGTCCATCCACAACTTGTGTTAGACCAAAAGAGTTCAGGAGGCTTTTAAAATCATCAGCCAGCTGATTAGAAGGACAACAGATATGAATATTAAAATCACCACAGACCAAAAATGTATCATATTTTGGGATAAAATCTGCCAGAAACTCAGAAAACACCTGAATAAAATCCTTATTAAATTTTGGTGGACGATAAACAACAGCACAGAGCACAGGCATTAGAAGATAAAAATCGGCATTTAAAGCTGTTAAAAACCGTGGCCACACCCCCGCCACGACCTGACGCTCGCGGGGAGCTGAAAAATGAGCAGCCGGGGGGGACGAGCTCAGAAAAGGCGCTATTTTCACCTGGTTTCAACCAGGTCTTCGTTAACAGGAGAAAGTCCAGATCACGACTGGAGAAAAGTCATTCAAAATGAAAGTCTTACTTGTGAGTGACCTTGTGTTGACGAGCGCCACACGGACTGAGCGCACGTCAGTCTGCTGGGAGACACAACTGAGCGGGCGCAGGTTCTCCTGCACGCAGCCACGACTGCAGCTCCTCACAGGACGGCGACGCGGAAGTGGAGACCCGGCACCACCGATAGCGAAAAGTCAGGGAACGCCGCACGTCGTAGCCGTCATATGATGTGAAGAATCCGGCCATGAATTGTCGTGGAGCATGTTTGCAGGAAACAGCCAGGCACACTCTGAGCCGAACACAGACTCCTCCTCTCTTCCCGCGTCCTCTGCGGGAAGAGAGGCAACACGCCAAGCGGCCGGCGTAGAAAGTCCAGTAGGGATGCTAAGACAGGCGGCGGAGGCCGCCGCGTCCCTGGCCGTCCGCCCGAGCCAGGAACAGCGAAATTCTCCAGTGAAGCCCGAACGCTGATAAGAGTATGGCGATCATACACCAGGAGCGGTGACACATTCCATGCAACAAAATGCAAAAACAATAAAAACGACACTAAAAGAAGCGAGTGCCGACGGCAGGCCACATACAATGGCGCCATCTTGCAAATATTGTTCACAAACCAGTCTAAATCTGTGATAGTGAGCACTTCTCCTTTGCTGAGATAATCCATCCCACCTCACAGGTGTGCCATATCAAGATGCTGATTAGACACCATGATTAGTGCACAGGTGTGCCTTAGACTGCCCACAATAAAAGGCCACTCTGAAAGGTGCAGTTTTGTTTTATTGGGGGGGGATACCAGTCAGTATCTGGTGTGACCACCATTTGCCTCATGCAGTGCAACACATCTCCTTCACATAGAGTTGATCAGATTGTCAATTGTGGCCTGTGGAATGTTGGTCCACTCCTCTTCAATGGCTGTGTGAAGTTGCTGGATATTGGCAGGAACTGGTACACGCTGTCGTATACGCCGGTCCAGAGCATCCCAAACATGCTCAATGGGTGACATGTCCGGTGAGTATGCCGGCCATGCAAGAACTGGGACATTTTCAGCTTCCAAGAATTGTGTACAGATCCTTGCAACATGGGGCCGTGCATTATCCTGCTGCAACATGAGGTGATGTTCTTGGATGTATGGCACAACAATGGGCCTCAGGATCTCATCACGGTATCTCTGTGCATTCAAAATGCCATCAATAAAATGCACCTGTGTTCTTCGTCCATAACAGACGCCTGTCCATACCATAACCCCACCACCACCATGGGCCACTCGATCCACAACATTGACATCAGAAAACCGCTCACCCACACGACGCCACACACGCTGTCTGCCATCTGCCCTGGACAGTGTGAACCGGGATTCATCTGTGAAGAGAACACCTCTCCAACGTGCCAAACGCCAGGGAATGTGAGCATTTGCCCACTGAAGTCAGTTACGACGACAAACTGGAGTCAGGTCGAGACCCCGATGAGGACGACGAGCATGCAGATGAGCTTCCCTGAGACGGTTTCTGACAGTTTGTGCAGAAATTCTTTGGTTATGCAAACCGATTGTTTCAGCAGCTGTCCAAGTGGCTGGTCTCAGACGATCTTGGAGGTGAACATGCTGGATGTGGAGGTCCTGGGCTGGTGTGGTTACACGTGGTCTGCGGTTGTGAGGCTGGTTGGATGTACTGCCAAATTCTCTGAAACGCCTTTGGAGACGGCTTATGGTAGAGAAATGAACATTCAATACACGAGCAACAGCTCTGGTTGACATTCCTGCTGTCAGCATGCCAATTGCACACTCCCTCAAATCTTGCGACATCTGTGGCATTGTGCTGTGTGATAAAACTGCACCTTTCAGAGTGGCCTTTTATTGTGGGCAGTCTAAGGCACACCTGTGCACTAATCATGGTGTCTAATCAGCATCTTGATATGGCACACCTGTGAGGTGGGATGGATTATCTCAGCAAAGGAGAAGTGCTCACTATCACAGATTTAGACTGGTTTGTGAACAATATTTGAGGGAAATGGTGATATTGTGTATGTGGAAAAAGTTTTAGATCTTTGAGTTCATCTCATACAAAATGGGAGCAAAACCAAAAGTGTTGCGTTTAATATGTTTGTGTATATATACATACATATATATATATATATATATATATATATATATATATATATATACACACACACACACAATGTTTTCATTATCAGATTATCTTTTTAGATAACTTTAAAAACCATCATCAGACTAATTGTCTTCCGATGAATTGCTGACCGATAACTTTTAGACCAATAACGTAGTAAACCAAGCTGAACAGTGAAAAACATTTTTCAAACTTAAAAGCAATTGAGACCTACCTGTTAAAAGTTTCCTAATAAGTATATTGTTCTACCCTCTGCAAACAGAAAAGAGCTGTTTTCAGAAAAAACTACTCTATCCTCTGTAGGCAAAGGAGAACTGGTGACCCCCCCCAAAAAAATAATTTCCCTTAACACCATACTGATATAACCGCAATATCACCCAAGTCATCTAGAGGCATACATTTTTAACTTATGGTTCAAATTTTAACCTACTCATTTTGGACAAGTTATTTAAAATAGTCATGTCTGAAGTTTTATAAAGTGAAAATATCAGATATATGTTTTCGTTTTAAATCAATGTGCTAATTTTTAAGGTTTTGTGAGCACATGCTGTGCCCGGCAGCAATGCATTATGGGTAGCATAGGGTAATCTCAGACGTTCACGACAGGACAAATGCATTTCAGACACTCTGTTCAGGCTCCACGGACAACAGCATTAAACTCTACTGCCTAAAACTCTTGTGAATATATTCTCTGGGTTTATAGACGTTATTGTATTTGCGTTTTTTAAATTCCACGCATCTTAAATGTAGCAGACACTGATTATCTGGAATTTTGTTTGGCAAATTTTCAAGGCCGCTACTGCCATCTACTGGCCAGTAGTGTTCATGGCAGTATTCACTCCAAGTACTAAGCGTCTGGGCACCAGTAGATGGCAGTGTTCTATTTATTTTGACCCGGTTATATCAGATGGTGGTCAAATCAACTTTTTGGCTTTGCAAATGGCTTTTTTTTTTTTTTACAAATTAAGTTTAAAAACAAAACAACAACAACAAAAGAACATTACAAGACAGCTCTGTGGTTGGATGCTTTGTAGCTCTTCAGCAGCAGGAGGTGGTTGTGAGATGTTAAAGCTTGTTACTCCACTACACGATGCAGGACGCGCGATTAACCTGAAACTCGGTCCAAAAAATTCTCGCACGAATGAAAAATCTGAAAAATGGCCAAAACACGCACAGTGTAAAGCCAACATTTATGTGTCAAGATAAGGCTTTTCAGAACTGACCAACTGTTAACCTTGTCCTTTGTTTTATCTGTGTTTTTATTATTTATTATTGCATTTTAACCTGTGAAGTGCTTTGTGACTTATGTCTGTGAAAGGCACTATATAAATAAATTTACTTACTTACTTACTAATACTGAGTGCACGTTTTACAACATCATAAAACGTGCACACATCATCAAACATTCTCTCCACATGCAAAACATTTTGCGATGACACTTCCAGGGCTCGGTAAAAATGCCTGTTTTTACAAATAAAATTGGAATATTTTACAAAAGCACATTTATCTTTAAACCAACACACGACACACGTCACATTAACGTGTTGGTTTACATAATGAATGACTGAACCAATCAGTGTTTAGCAGAGGCACTTTTACCCAGAATGCTTTGCAGTCTGTGTTTGTTACAAAACCTCAGAATTAGTGCATTATTCAACATTAAAAGATATACGAGGTCTCTTAGATAATAACCCTTTTATTATTTTTTTTAACTATATGGATTTGAATGACATGCGATTACACCAATCATGCTTGAACCCTTGTGGGCATGCGTGAGTTTTTTCACGCGTGTCGGTGACGTCATTTCCCTGTGGGCAGGCCTTGAGTGAGATGTGGTCCCGCCCTCTCAGCTGAATTCCTTTGTTTCACACGCTGCTCGAGACGGCGCGCGTTGCTTTATCAAAATTTTTTCTGGACCTGTGAGGAATATCCGAGTGGACACTATTCGAGAAATTAAGCTGGTTTTCTGTGAAAAGTTTAACGGCTGATGAGAGATTATGGGGTGTTTCTGTCGGTGTAAGGACTTCCCACGGAGCGGGACGTCCTGCAGCGTTTCCAGGCTCTGTCGTCGGCCTGTTTCGAGCTGAAAACATCCTAATTTAAGGCTTAATTCACCCAGGACATCGTGAGAGAACAGAGAAGATTCAGAAGAGGCCGGCATGAGGAATTTATGCGGACATTCCACTGTTTAAGGACATTTTTTTAATGAAAGACGTACGCGCAAATTCGCCGAGTCGTTTCCGTGACGACTCGGCAAATCTGTGTGTGCCGCGACAGGAAAAACACCTCCGTGTTGAAACCCATTTGTAGAATTCAGGCGGCTTTTAATGGCTTTCAACAAGTGAGTAACTGAGAAATTGTTTAACAGCTTGGGCATGTTCCAACTTGCCCGTTAAGATTTCCAACGGAGGTGTTTTTCCTGCCGCGACCCCCCGCGGTCGGGTCCAGCCCGACATGCGACTCTGCCCGCACGTTCTTTCATTACAAAATGACCGTTAACAATGGAATGTCCGAATAAACTCCTCATGCCGACTTCTTCTGAAAGTTCTCTGTTCTCTGACGACTTACTGCGTCAACAGAGCCTGAAATGTGGAAGTTTTCAACTTGAAACGGCGAGACGCTGCCGCCTCGAAGCGCAGATCGCCGTCAGGTGCCGTGGACCGTCCTTAAAGCGACACTACCAGACCAAAATCTCTCATCAGCCGTTAAAATTTTTACCGAAAACCAGCTGAATTTATTGAATGGTGTCCACTCAGTTGTGCCTTACAGTTTTGAAAAACAAAGCAACAGTCTCTGAGCCATTCCTAAACAATGAAAAAAATCGACGAGCGGGTGGACGACTCCTCACTCAAAGACTGCCCACAGGCGAATGACGTAACCGACAGGCGTGAAAAAACTCTTGCATGCCCACGAGGGTTCAAGCATGTCTGATGTAATCACACGTGATTCAAATCCATATGGTTTTTGAAAAAAATAATAAGGTCGGATACTTTTCTAATAGACCTCGTATGTATATGTTAACTTTGTACAAATGACAGAATTGACATTAATGGAGTTATTCTATCAGTATTTTCACAAAACCGTAAGTTAGTATGACTTTATTTTTCAAGACCTCCACCTGAACGGAGCATTATGATTAGTGGAGAGCTCATTTTGTGGGCGCTGTCAGGATTTTTCTGTGCAGCTTCCTACAGGGGGCAGCATGGTCAAATATTGAAATACTGGCTCATTCTTTGAGGCTTTTTTCACTTTTGATGCTTTCAAAAGCGATCGTGTTAAAAGTCAATTTCAGCTTCTTAGTAATTGCAAATGTACCAGAGCCAATACTGGGATTTATCGGTTATCGATTATCTGTAACTTCCAATACATTTTTGGGTGGTTTATCTTTATCAAAGGTAACTTTTCAGTTGTCTCATTATCTGTTATCAAAGTTCATTTTTTTGGTTATCTGTGCCCACCTCTATATATATATATATATATATATATATATATATATATATATGTGTGTGTGTGTGTGTGTGTGTGTGTGTACATGTATAGAAGCTGTGAGATCTATATATGTGAGAGAAGCTGTGGTCAGTCTGGGTGGTACTCAACCAGACTGAGAGTACAGGAAGACCTATTAGTCAATGCCTCACACATGGATATTGGAGTACTTGGCCATATACAAGGCTAACAGTGCACTGATAATCTTCATCAGGAACTCAATGGGACTGTGGAAGACTTCACTGGAGGCCCACTTAGTGGAATAAACCAAGGTGATGCCGTATCCCTGCTGCTGTTCTGCAGAGGCCACAATCCCCTCAGCCAACTTATCACAAACAGTGGCTATGGATATCAATTCAGAAGTGGAGTAACCATCAGCCACCTTGTGTACATGGATTACATCAATCTGTATGCCAAACATGTTGATGTATGGCTTTCACTCTGCATGGTAGAGTTTTAACTTGCACTTGTAGATGTAGCGACGAACTGTGTTAACTGACAATGGTTTTCTGAAGTGTTCCTGAGCCTTTACACAATGATGTTGGTTTTTAATGCAATGCTGCCTGAGGGATTGAAGGTCACGGGCATTCAGTGTTGGTTTTCGGCCTTGCTGCTTACGTTTAGAAAGTTCTCCAGATTCTCTGACACTTATTATATTATGGACTGTAGATGATGGAATCCCTAAATTTCTTGCAATTGAACATTGAGAAACATTGTTCTTAAACTGTTGGACTATTTTTTTTCACGCAGTTGTTCACAAAGTGGTGATCCTCGCCCCATCTTTGCTTGTGAATGGCTGAGCCTTTCGGGGATGCTCTTTTCATACCCAATCATGACACTCACCTGTTTCCAATTAACCTGTTCACCTGTGGAATGATCCAAACAGGTGTTCTTTGAGCATTCATCAACTTTCCCAGTCTTTTGTTGCCAGTCCCAGCTTTTTTGAAATGTGCTGCAGGCATCCGTTTCATAACGAGCAAATATTTGCACAAAAATATAAAGAGTATAAATATATAAAAATGTCTGTGAATCACAGAGCTTTCTCTTATCATGTCCCTGTTCTGTGGAATGATCTCCCTGCATCAATAAAACAGTCGGATTCTGTACAGATTTTCAAGTCCAGACTTAAGATGCACTTATTTTTCCTTTCATATGACTAGCATACTGGCATAGTATGTTACTATGTTTTTTACCCTTTTAAATTAATTTAATTAGGAAACAGAGCGGGTCGTGGCCTCAACTTTATCTAAATTCTGGGTCTTTTAGTGAAGCTTAGGGCTAGTAAGCCGGCGATAACTTTAGTATTTCTTCTGTTTTTCTTGTTGCTTAATACTGACAAATTATACTGTATTTCTTTTTTTTTCCTCTCTGTGTGAGGTGCGGCTCCATCGAGAGATGGGAGTGGGTGTCTTCTTCTGCAGGCCTCCCTTCCTGTGCACCAGTATGGACTTCCAAAATTTCCTGTACAACCCCAATTCCAATGAAGTTGGGATGTTGTGTAAAATGTACAGTGGTCCCTCGTTTATCGCGGGAGTTATGTTCTAAAAATAACCCGCGATAAGCGAAATCCGCGAAGTAGTCTTATTTCTTGCAATTATTTACTATTTTTTGCAATTATTATAGATGTTTTAAGGTTGTAAAACCCCTCACTACACACTTTATACACGTTCCTCAAAAAGGCATTAACATTTTCTCACTTTTCTCTCCTGTGTAAACACACTCTTTTTTTCTTCTGGGCGAGAAGAACTCTCCCTTCGCTCACTGCCTCAGGAGGTACGGATGCGGGACCTGCAAAGAATCCAAGTTCTCTCTCGGTGGCCACGGAGCTTTGCGGCTGCGGTCAACATCCGCATCAAAACAGCGAGCGTAGTCTCTGCACCTGTTGCCAGATTTGGCGCAGTTCTGCACAGCAGAGGGCGGTGTGAGTGGCCCGCTGCTGTGTTTACCAAGCCCGCAGAAAGCGCATCGGAGGCAGTGAGAGCAATCGCGGTGATGCCGACTGGTGCCGCGACCGGCCCGCCTGATAAGGACGCAGAACACAATGCACCATTAAAAAAAAAAAAAAAAAAAAGCATGCAAAATTGCTCTAAAAAAAAAATCCGCGAAACTGCGAGGCCGCGAAAGGTGAACTACGTTATTGCGAGGTACCACTGTAAATAAAAACAGAATACAGTGATTTTCAAATCCTCTTCAACCTATATTCAGTTGAATACACCACAAAGACAAGATATTTAATGTTCAAACTGATAAACTTTATTGTTTTTGTGCAAATATTTGCTCATTTTGAAATGGATGCCTGCAACACGTTTCAAAAAAGCTGGTACAGTGGTATGTTTCCCACTGTGTTACATCACCTTTCCTTCTAACAACACTCAATAAGCGTTTGGGAACTGAGGACACTAATTCTTGAAGCTTTGTAGGTGGAATTCTTTCCCATTCTTGCTTGATGTATGACTTCAGTTGTTCAACAGTCCGGGGTCTCCGTTGAGGTATTTTGCGCTTCATAATGCGCCACACATTTTCAATGGGCGACAGGTCTGGACTGCAGGCAGACCAGTCTAGTACCCGCACTCTTTTACTATGAAGCCACGCTGTTGTAACACGTGCAGAATGTGTCTTGGCATTGTCTTGCTGAAATAAGCAGGGACGTCCCTGAAAAAGACGCTTGGATGGCAGCATGTGTTGCTCCAAAACCTGGATGTACCTTTCAGCATTGATGGTGCCATCACAGATGCCATGGGCACTAACACACCCCCATACCATCACAGATGCTGGCTTTAGAACTTTGTGCTGGTAACAATCTGGAAGGTCTTTTTCCTCTTTTGTGTGGAGGACATGACGTCCATGATTTTCAAAAACAATTTGAAATGTGGACTCATCATTAACTGACAATGGTTTTCTGAAGTGTTCCTGAGCCCACGCGGTAAGATCCTTTACACAATGATGTCTGTTTTTAATGCAGTGACGTCTGAGGGATCAAAGGTCACGGGCATTCAATTAGGGCTGAAACGATTAGTTGAGTAACTCAAATAATTCAATTACAAAAAATGTTCGAGGCAAATTCTGTGCCTCGAAGCTTCGTTTAACGTTGTAGTACATATGCCAGGCCTGTTTGTGGCGCTGCAACGTCCACAGGAAAAAAAAAAAAAAAACAGAAGAAGACTGGAGCATAACAGCTAATGAAATTAGCAACGATAGCTACCGCTTTCCAGCGTGACACAGAGTAAAATAAAGGCTTTTAAGAGATAGATGGTCCACGCCGATCATCTGAAATAGACTTACTGTGCATTTAAAGTGAAGCAGTGTGTTTGTCTAGTTTTAAAAAAACACACGGTCTGCTCTACGTGGGGAGGGACGGTGGCCGGCTGCTCTCTGCCCAGTGTGAGGGGCTCTCAGACCGGGCGAGTCACAGCTCTGGCCCCGGCTACACTGACAAACAGCAGAAGTCCACTCTTTGATGACTCACACTGTTTGCTTTTTTGGACAACACACAACACTTCACAAACACGGTGACTTAAATAAAATAATAATAATAAAAAAACTGACTGTGATCTGCATGTTCAACCTCCAGCTGAAATGCATCTGCTGAATTGCAGAGAAAGAGGGGGGGGGAAATCACACAGGGACCCAGTCCATCAACCTTTAAAAAAAAAACAAAAAACAAAAAAAAACTTAAAAATGGTTATATTTTACAAGTTGGAGAAAACAAAACAGAAAGCCACATCCCATCACCATTTCACACGCCATTCACACTTTGGCACAGTGACATTGTGCCATTGCTTAAGGAGAGCCCTGGACTATTGATGTTTAAAAACACAAAAGTACCTTTTATCTGATTACTCGATTAATCGCCAGAATAATCGATAGAATACTCGATTACTAAAATAATCGATAGCTGCAGCCCTACATTCAATGTTGGTTTTTGGCCTTGCCGCTTACGTGTAGAAAGTTCTCCAGATTCTCTGAATCTTCTGGTTATATTATGGATTGTAGATGATGGAATCCCTAAAGTCCTTGCAATTGAATGTTGAGAAACACTGTTCTTAAATTGTCGGACTATTTTTTCACGCAGGTGTTCACAAAGTGGTGATCCTCACCCCATCTTTGCTTGTGAACCACCAAGCCTTTTGGGGATGCTCCTTTTATACCCAATCATGACACTCACCTGTTTCCAATTAGGTGTTCTTTAAGCATTCATCAACTTTCCCAGTCTTTTGTTGCCCTGTCCCAACTTTTTATTTTTATCTCTTGTCTTGGGTTCTGTTTTGAATTGTGGGGGGAAAACAACCCTAAATAAAAAGCTAAAAAAAAAATATTCTTGATAAATTTCAATTTGGGTTCCGTCACTTGCACTCCACAGAAACTGCCCTTCTTGGAGGTTCAAACGATATTTTAATGCATAGAGATGCAGGTGAACATTCCATACTTGTCCTCTTGGATGTCTGTAGCTTTTGATACAGTTAATCTCTCAATTAAAACCCAGTGAATAAGTACTTGGGTGGGCATTTCTGGGTCTGCCCAGGACTGGTGTTTAGCTTATCTTTCACACAGGACTTTCGCTGTTGCTACTCATAAATTTATGTCCTCCTCTGCCATGTTATCCTGTGGTGTGCCTCAAGGCTCTGTTCTGGGACCTATATTATTTGCACTATATTTGCTCCCACTTGGTCATGTCCTGAACACTTTTAAAGAGGTTTCTTACCATTGTTATGCGGATGACATCCACCTATATGTTTCATTCACTCCTCAAATGGTTTCCAGGGGTTCTGTGCTTCAGAGCTGTGTTGAGGTTATTGGTAGCTGGATGCAGTTAATGAGTTGTCCCTTAACACAACAATCTTTTTTGTTTTCCCCATCAGCGTGATATTGCCCATCTGCACAGGATTGTGTCTCGGACCGAGATGGAGATGATCATTCATGCGTTTGTCTCATCGCGTCAGGATTATTGTAGCCACCTTATGGCACCTTTGGACCTACATTCTCAGGACTCTAATTAGTGGTTAGCAGATTAGCGGAACTGTGCCGATCACTGTATAGGGAGAAGGATGATGAGGATGGAGCCACCAGGCAGGTGGAGAAGAGGGAGGACAAAGCGGAGGTTTATGGATGTGTGAGGGAGGACATGCAGGTGGTTGGTGAGACAGAGGAAGAGACAGAGGACAGGGTGAGATGGAAACAACTGATCTCCCAAAGCCATCGTGAAGGCACACAGGGACGTGCAGGAAGCAGACTGACGACTGCACTCCGCCGTGGCCCATGCCGCCGCTCGACCATTCAGGTGGGTGATCACGAATGCTGTCTTCATCCTTTCGGATGGAAACAATGAGCAGCCAAAAGAAGAAGACATATAGATCTTCAAACAGCGTTGTTGTGTTTGTGCAGAAAATGTTAGGCTTTACAGAGTTGTTGTGTTTTGTTTTGTGTGTTGTTGTGTTTCTGTGGTAAATGTTGTCAGGGTTTGGTTTTTATGTTATTTGTTTGCACTGTTTTGCTTTGTTTAGTTATTATCTCTATCTCTATCTGTTAGTTCTCTTGCTGGTCTTTTTCTGGTTGGGTTTTCTCTGTCCCTTTCTCTCTTGTCTTCCCCTTGATGCTTGGTGGTGGGCGTCTCACTCTGTCTGCCCACACCCTTGTTCTGGTGCTTTCCACGCACACATGTTCCAAATTTGTGGCTCATCACCTGAGTGTATTTAAGGCTCACAGGTTTCACTAGTCACTCAACAGATCGATGTGCATCGTGCCTCTTTCCAGCTCTGTTTCAATCAATCAATCAATCAAATTTTTTTATATAGCGCCAAATCACAACAAACAGTTGCCCCAAGGCGCTTTATATTGTAAGGCAAGGCCATACAATAATTATGTAAAACCCCAACGGTCAAAACGACCCCCTGTGAGCAAGCACTTGGCTACAGTGGGAAGGAAAAACTCCCTTTTAACAGAAAGAAACCTCCAGCAGAACCAGGCTCAGGGAGGGGCAGTCTTCTGCTGGGACTGGTTGGGGCTGAGGGAGAGAACCAGGAAAAAGACATGCTGTGGAGGGGAGCAGAGATCGATCACTAATGATTAAATGCAGAGTGGTGCATACAGAGCAAAAAGAGAAAGAAACACTCAGTGCATCATGGGAACCCCCCAGCAGTCTACGTGTACAGCAGCATAACTAAGGGATGGTTCAGGGTCACCTGATCCAGCCCTAACTATAAGCTTTAGCAAAAAGGAAAGTTTTAAGCCTAATCTTAAAAGTAGAGAGGGTGTCTGTCTCCCTGATCTGAATTGGGAGCTGGTTCCACAGGAGAGGAGCCTGAAAGCTGAAGGCTCTGCCTCCCATTCTACTCTTACAAACCCTAGGAACTACAAGTAAGCCTGCAGTCTGAGAGCGAAGCGCTCTATTGGGGTGATATGGTACTACGAGGTCCCTAAGATAAGATGGGACCTGATTATTCAAAACCTTATAAGTAAGAAGAAGAATTTTAAATTCTATTCTAGAATTAACAGGAAGCCAATGAAGAGAGGCCAATATGGGTGAGATATGCTCTCTCCTTCTAGTCCCCGTCAGTACTCTAGCTGCAGCATTTTGAATTAACTGAAGGCTTTTTAGGGAACTTTTAGGACAACCTGATAATAATGAATTACAATAGTCCAGCCTAGAGGAAATAAATGCATGAATTAGTTTTTCAGCATCACTCTGAGACAAGACCTTTCTGATTTTAGAGATATTGCGTAAATGCAAAAAAGCAGTCCTACATATTTGTTTAATATGCGCATTGAATGACATATCCTGATCAAAAATGACTCCAAGATTTCTCACAGTATTACTAGAGGTCAGGGTAATGCCATCCAGAGTAAGGATCTGGTTAGACACCATGTTTCTAAGATTTGTGGGGCCAAGTACAATAACTTCAGTTTTATCTGAGTTTAAAAGCAGGAAATTAGAGGTCATCCATGTCTTTATGTCTGTAAGACAATCCTGCAGTTTAGCTAATTGGTGTGTGTCCTCTGGCTTCATGGATAGATAAAGCTGGGTATTATCTGCGTAACAATGAAAATTTAAGCAATACCGTCTAATAATACTGCCTAAGGGAAGCATGTATAAAGTGAATAAAATTGGTCCTAGCACAGAACCTTGTGGAACTCCATAATTAACTTTACTCTGTGAAGAAGATTCCCCATTTACATGAACAAATTGTAATCTATTAGACAAATATGATTCAAACCACCGCAGCGCAGTGCCTTTAATACCTATGGCATGCTCTAATCTCTGTAATAAAATTTTATGGTCAACAGTATCAAAAGCAGCACTGAGGTCTAACAGAACAAGCACAGAGATGAGTCCACTGTCCGAGGCCATAAGAAGATCATTTGTAACCTTCACTAATGCTGTTTCTGTACTATGATGAATTCTAAAACCTGACTGAAACTCTTCAAATAGACCATTCCTCTGCAGATGATCAGTTAGCTGTTTTACAACTACCCTTTCAAGAATTTCTGAGAGAAAAGGAAGGTTGGAGATTGGCCTATAATTAGCTAAGATAGCTGGGTCAAGTGATGGCTTTTTAAGTAATGGTTTAATTACTGCCACCTTAAAAGCCTGTGGTACATAGCCAACTAACAAAGATAGATTGATCATATTTAAGATCGAAGCATTAAATAATGGTAGGTCTTCCTTGAGCAGCCTGGTAGGAATGGGGTCTAATAAACATGTTGATGGTTTGGATGAAGTAACTAATGAAAATAACTCAGACAGAACAATCGGAGAGAAAGAGTCTAACCAAATACCGGCATCACTGAAAGCAGCCAAAGATAACGATACGTCTTTGGGATGGTTATGAGTAATTTTTTCTCTAATAGTTAAAATTTTGTTAGCAAAGAAAGTCATGAAGTCATTACTAGTTAAAGTTAATGGAATACTCAGCTCAATAGAGCTCTGACTCTTTGTCAGCCTGGCTACAGTGCTGAAAAGAAACCTGGAGTTGTTCTTATTTTCTTCAATTAGTGATGAGTAGAAAGATGTCCTAGCTTTACGGAGGGCTTTTTTATAGAGCAACAGACTCTTTTTCCATGCTAAGTTAAGATCTTCTAAATTAGTGAGACGCCATTTCCTCTCCAACTTACGGGTTATCTGCTTTAAGCTACGAGTTTGTGAGTTATACCACGGAGTCAATCAATCAATCAATCAACTTTTTTCTTATATAGCGCCAAATCACAACAAACAGTTGCCCCAAGGCGCTCCATATTGTAAGGCAAGGCCATACAATAATTATAAAAAACCCCAACGGTCAAAACGACCCCCTATGAGCAAGCACTTGGCCACAGTGGGAAGGAAAAACTCCCTTTTAACAGGAAGAAACCTCCAGCAGAACCAGGCTCAGGGAGGGGCAGTCTTCTGCTGAGACTGGTTGGGGCTGAGGGAAAGAACCAGGAAAAAGACATGCCGAGAAGGGGGGCAGAGATCGATCACTAATGATTAATGCAGAGTGATGCATACGGAGCAAAAAGAGAAAGAAACAGTGCATCATGGGAACCCCCCCACAGTCTACGTCTAAAGCAACATAACCAAGGGATGGTCCAGGGTCACCCGATCCAGCCCTAACTATAAGCCTTAGCGAAAAGGAAAGTTTTAAGCCTAATCTTAAAAGTAGACAGGGTATCTGTCTCCCTGATCTGAATTGGGAGCTGGTTCCACAGGAGAGGAGCCTGAAAGCTGAAGGCTCTGCCTCCCATTCTACTCTTACAAACCCTAGGAACTACAAGTAAGCCCGCAGTCTGAGAGCGAAGCGCTCTAATGGGGTAATATGGTACTACGAGGTCCCAAAGATAAGATGGGACCTGATTATTCAAAACCTTATAAGTAAGAAGAAGAATTTTAAATTCTATTCTAGAATTAACAGGAAGCCAATGAAGAGAGGCCAACACGGGTGAGATATGCTCTCTCCTGCTAGTCCCCGTCAGTACTCTAGCTGCAGCATTCTGAACCAACTGAAGGCTTTTTAAGGAACTTTTAGGACAACCTGATAATAATGAATTACAATAGTCCAGCCTAGAGGAAATAAATGCATGAATTAGTTTTTCAGCATCACTCTGAGACAAGACCTTTCTGATTTTAGAGATATTGCATAAATGCAAAAAGGCAGTCCTACATATTTGTTTAATATGCGCTTTGAATGACATTTCCTGATCAAAAATGACTCCAAGATTTCTCACAGTATTACTAGAGATCAGGGAAATGCCATCCAGAGTAACGATCTGGTTAGACACCATGCTTCTAAGATTTGTGGGGCCAAGTACAATAACTTCAGTTTTATCTGAGTTTAAAAGCAGGAAATTAGAGGTCATCCATGTCTTTATGTCTGTAAGACAATCCTGCAGTTTAGCTAATTGGTGTGTATCCTCTGGCTTCATGGATAGATAAAGCTGGGTATCATCTGCGTAACAATGAAAATTTAAGCAATACCGTCTAATAATACTGCCTAAGGGAAGCATGTATAAAGTGAATAAAATTGGTCCTAGCACAGAACCTTGTGGAACTCCATAATTAACTTTAGTCTGTGAAGAAGATTCCCCATTTACATGAACAAACTGTAATCTATTAGAAAATATGATTCAAACCACCGCAGCGCAGTGCCTTTAATACCTATGACATGCTCTAATCTCTGTAATAAAATTTTATGGTCAACAGTATCAAAAGCAGCACTGAGGTCCAACAGAACAAGCACAGAGATAAGTCCACTGTCCAAAGCCATAAGAAGATCATTTGTAACCTTCACTAATGCTGTTTCTGTACTATGATGAATTCTAAAACCTGACTGAAACGCTTCAAATAGACCATTCCTCTGCAGGTGATCAGTTAGCTGTTTTACAACTACCCTCTCAAGAATCTTTGAGAGAAAAGGAAGGTTGGAGATTGGCCTATAATTAGCTAAGATAGCTGGGTCAAGTGATGGCTTTTTAAGTAATGGTTTAATTACTGCCACCTTAAAGGCCTGTGGTACATAGCCAACTAACAAAGATAGATTGATCATATTTAAGATTGACGCATTAAATAATGGTAGGACTTCCTTGAGCAGCCTGGCAGGAATGGGGTCTAATAAACATGTTGATGGTTTGGATGAAGTAACTAATGAAAATAACTCAGACAGAACAATCGGAGAGAAAGAGTCTAACCAAATACCGGCATCACTGAAAGCAGCCAAAGATAACGATACATCTTTGGAATGGTTATGAGTAATTTTTTCTCTAATAGTCAAAATTTTGTTAGCAAAGAAAGTCATGAAGTCATTACTAGTTAAAGTTAATGGAATACTCAGCTCAATAGAGCTCTGACTCTTTGTCAGCCTGGCTACAGTGCTGAAAAGAAACCTGGGGTTGTTCTTATTTTCTTCAATTAGTGATGAGTAGAAAGATGTCCTAGCTTTACGGAGGGCTTTTTTATAGAGCAACAAACTCTTTTTCCAGGCTAAGTGAAGATCTTCTAAATTAGTGAGACGCCATTTCCTCTCCAACTTACGGGTTATCTGCTTTAAGCTACGAGTTTGTGAGTTATACCACGGAGTCAGACACTTCTGATTTAAAGCTCTCTTTTTCAGAGGAGCTACAGCATCCAAAGTTGTCTTCAATGAGGATGTAAAACTATTGACGAGATACTCTAACTCCCTTACAGAGTTTAGGTAGCTACTCTGCTCTGTGTTGGTATATGACATTAGAGAACATAAAGAAGGAATCATATCCTTAAACCTAGTTACAGCGCTTTCTGAAAGACTTCTAGTGTAATGAAACTTATTCCCCACTGCTGGGTAGTCCATCAGGGTAAATGTAAATGTTATTAAAAAATGATCAGACAAAAGGGAGTTTTCAGGGAATACTGTTAAGTCTTCTATTTCCATACCATAAGTCAGAACAAGATCTAAGATATGATTAAAGTGGTGGGTGGACTCATTTACTTTTTGAGCAAAGCCGATAGAGTCTAATAATAGATTAAATGCAGTGTTGAGGCTGTCATTCTCAGCATCTGTGTGGATGTTAAAATCGCCCACTATAATTATCTTATCTGAGCTAAGCACTAAGTCAGACAAAAGGTCTGAAAATTCACAGAGAAACTCACAGTAACGACCAGGTGGACGATAGATAACAACAAATAAAACTGGTTTTTGGGACTTCAAATTTGGATGGACAAGACTAAGAGACAAGCTTTCAAATGAATTAAAGCTCTGTCTAGGTTTTTGATTAATTAATAAGCTGGAATGGAAGATTGCTGCTAATCCTCCGCCCCGGCCCGTGCTACGAGCATTCTGACAGTTAGTGTGACTCAGGGGTGTTGACTCATTTAAACTAACATATTCATCCTGCTGTAACCAGGTTTCTGTTAGGCAGAATAAGTCAATACGTTGATCAATTATTATATCATTTACCAACAGGGACTTAGAAGAGAGAGACCTAATGTTTAATAGACCACATTTAACTGTTTTAGTCTGTGGTGCAGTTGAAGGTGCTATATTATTTTTTCTTTTTGAATTTTTATGCTTAAATAGATTTTTGCTGGTTATTGGTAGTCTGGGAGCAGGCACCGTCTCTACGGGGATGGGGTAATGAGGGGATGGCAGGGGGAGAGAAGCTGCAGAGAAGTGTGTAAGACTACAACTCTGCTTCCTGGTCCCAACCCTGGATAGTCACGGTTTGGAGGATTTAAGAAAATTGGCCAGATTTCTAGAAATGAGAACTGCTCCATCCAAAGTGGGATGGATGCCGTCTCTCCTAACAAGACCAGGTTTTCCCCAGAAGCTTTGCCAATTATCTATGAAGCCCACCTCATTTTTTGGACACCACTCAGACAACCAGCAATTCAAGGAGAACATGCGGCTAAACATGTCACTCCCGGTCCGGTTGGGGAGGGGCCCAGAGAAAACTACAGAGTCCGACATTGTTTTTGCAAAGTTACACACCGATTTAATGTTAATTTTAGTGACCTCCGATTGGCGTAACCGGGTGTCATTACTGCCGACGTGAATTACAATCTTACCAAATTTACGCTTAGCCTTAGCCAGCAGTTTCAAATTTCCTTCAATGTCGCCTGCTCTGGCCCCCGGAAGACAATTGACTATGGTTGCTGGTGTCACTAACTTCACATTTCGCAAAACAGAGTCACCAATAACCAGAGTTTGATCCTCGGCGGGTGTGTCGTTGAGTGGGGAAAAACGGTTAGAGATGTGAACGGGTTGGCGGTGTATACGGGGCTTCTGTTTAGGGCTACGCTTCCTCCTCACAGTCACCCAGTCGGCCTGCTTTCCCGGCTGCTCGGGATCTGCCAGGGGGTAACTAACGGCGGCTAAGCTACCTTGGTCCGCACCGACTACAGGGGCCTGGCTAGCTGTAGAATTTTCCACGGTGCGGAGCCGAGTCTCCAATTCGCCCAGCCTGGCCTCCAAAGCTACGAATAAGCTACACTTATTACAAGTACCGTTACTGCTAAAGGAGGCCGAGGAATAACTAAACATTTCACACCCAGAGCAGAAAAGTGCGGGAGAGACAGGAGAAGCCGCCATGCTAAATCGGCTAAGAGCTAGTAGCTACGCTAACCTAGCGGATTCCTAAAAACACGCAAAGTGAATAATGTGTAAATAATTTAGAGGTGATTCAGCAGAAGGAGTGCTTTAGTTAAGGCACGTAAAGATTACACTGGGAAACAAATCGTAATCTAGATAACTAGATCAATCTAACTGCGCAGATTAAACAGCTAACAGATACAGCAAAACACCGCTGTGCTCCGGAACAGGAAGTGATACAATACCGCAGTGAGAGCCAACCACCAGTCCCCCTAGTGGTGCTTAATGGATATTATAAACTTTTTTGGACCACAGAGCTGCTTGTCTGAGTTTTGGATTTGTTTCCAACCATTCCTGACAGTCAAACCTGGTAAATGTTGGGTTTTACAGAGTTGTTGTTTTTCTGCTGTATGCTGTGTATAAAATGGGCTTCTCAGACTCTGATGTTTGTTCACAGTGTGAGCTAAACACCACTGATACCTATTTCCATGCCCTTTGGCTCTGCTCACCTGTCCAGTGTTTTTGATCAAAAGTCACTGAAAAATTGTCCTCTATCTCAGGATATAGATTTCCCTTATCTCCTAATTTATGTTTACTTGGAGACACGACAATTATTGAACTGCCAACTAAACAATCTAAAACTATACTTGTTGCACTGACTATTGCCAAAAAAAACAATTTTGATGAATTGGAAAAATAAACAATCAATCAATATTAACCACTGGTCAAACCTCCTTATCAAATATGTATCAATGGAAAAAATAGCTGCTTCATTAAAAAAACAATTGCCACAATTTAATGAAACATGGTCCTTATTTATCAATTCATTAAATTTGAATTAAATATTCTTTGTTTTTTGCCTGTTAGGGAATGCCACTCTTGCACCTGTACTGTATTAATATTAGATTAGGATTTGTTCCTATTACTGTTGACCTACTGACTTTTCTCTCTCTTGTGCCACAGATCCAGGTTGCAGTTCTTTGGGATACTCTTGTTGTCAGAGACTGATACTGTGAGTGTTTTTTTTTCTCTTGAAAATGACTGAATTGGTGGAGGAGAGAGACTGTGTCTTTTAGAGTGGTTGGCTCCTTGGGTGTGGTGGGGCTGTGCAGCCCCGGCATGCAGGGATGGTCTGGTGCACGGGTGTGGGGTCCTGGACTTGCTGGGGGATTTGAGGTTGGGGGAGGGACCTCGGGAGTCCAGGGGGTTTGCTTTCCAGTGCTGCCTGTTGGCTCAACGGGCTTCCAGGGGAGTTGGGTTGGGTGCTGGCCCATGCTCCCTTCGGCTCCTCCCTTGCAGGGTGTGGGTGCACCTCTCTGCCTGGGGGGAGCTGGGCGGTTGGCCGGCCCGCCGGTGGAGGCCCTGGTGCCGTGCCACAGGGCTTCTGGTCCTACTGGCGGTGGGGGTGGTGGTGGTGGTGGTGGGGAATTGGGCGGCCATCGTTCCTTTTCAGTTGGGTCTGTCTGCTCTGCCGTTGCTGGGTTGGGGTCTGGTACCTGGGCGGGGGGTGGTGCCTCTCCCCAGGGCTCGGGTGTATGTGGCCCCCCGTGCCCCGGCCTCTCCCTCCGGGTTTGTGGGGCCCACCTGTCTCCCTTTGGCTCCTCGGCTGCTCCTACTGCTCCGGGGTCCCATGTCGCGCCTTCCCTGGTTCGGGGACCTCCAGGCAGGGTGGCCTGTCCATCTGCGACTCCCTGGCCCCCTATCCCCCCTGTTGGATTGTTCCTCCCTGGGCCTCCGGTGCTCCTCCGGGGATGCCCGCCTTCCCCCGTCTCGTGGTTTCCCTGGCACCTCCGTGGTGGCACGGGGGTTGGGGGCCGTGGTCTCCATGGGATGGTGCCCCACTCTCGCGGTCTCTTGGTCTTGGGCTTTGGTGTTTGGGGTGGGTTGGGGACTGGGGGGGGGGGGTTTGGAGGGGTCCTGCTGGCTGCGCTGGGGAAGCTTGGGTGTCGTGGGGGCCTCGTGCTTCCTGGCCCTGGGGGTTGGGCCTCACCTCTTGTCTGGGGGCCAAGCCCCGCCCTCGTATGGCTCAGTGGTCCCTGTCCTTGTTTTGGATTCGGGTGCGGTGGCTCCTTTGCCCTCCGTCCTTGCCGCCGCTCGCTCCCGCCTTCAGGGGCCGTGGCCCTGGTGGTGTGGGTCTGGGGTTCCCCCCCTGTTGGTGGGCTCTGCTGGTGCCCTGTGTGCTTCCCTTGGGTATGAGGCTGCTCCCCGTGCCTCCGTGGGGGGGTGGGGGAGGGGGTGCGTTCCGGCGCTCCCCTGTTGGTTCATTGACTGCCCTTCCGCCGCCCTTTTGTCCTGGTTTCTCCTGGGGCCCTGCATCCTGGGCCCGTTGCCGTTGTCGCTCGCGCCCGGCCATATGGCTTCGACGCACCGGAGTGGTCCATGTCATATGGTAAGGTTCTGTACTTTAGTCTTGGCCCAACACACGTGTTGTTTCTGCTGTAAATGTTAGGTTTTACAGAGGTGTTGTGTTTCTGCTGTAAATGTTAGGTTTTATAGAGGTGTTGTGTTTCTGCTGTAAATGTTAGGTTTTACAGAGGTGTTGTGTTTCTGCTGTAAATGTTAGGTTTTACAGAGGTGTTGTGTTTCTGCTGTAAAAGTTAGGTTTTACAGAGGCGTTGTGTTTCTGCTGTAAAAGTTAGGTTTTACAGAGGCGTTGTGTTTCTGCTGTAAATGTTAGGTTTTACAGAGTTGCAGTGCTTCTGCAGTGTTCTACCTTTTTCACAGCCTGTCCTGCAGCCTTCCTTGTAATAAAACTCTCTGGCACACCGACTGATGCACACATCTTCTGCTCTGCTGCAGACAGCGCTGTTATCTGCAAAACAAAATCTACAAAATGACAAGTCCTCGACATGGAAACCAACTTGCGGGTTTTCCACACTAACGGTGTTTACCTGATGAAAATAAATCATCCAGTCCGGCTTACACTGGGAAATCATGTCATAAGGTGTGACCAAGTAGACCAGGTGCAGGTAACTGTTGAGTAACAGACCTTCCAGACCTCTGTCAAGGTCTCTGTACAGCATGTCACTGTAAGTCAGGTCCACTGAGCCTGCAGAGGACACAACAAAATCTCAACACTTCAGTCCAGCCATATCTGGGTAAAGACATCCAAGCATTGTAGGAAGTATATCTCCACAGCCACCACCTTCTTATCTTGTCTTCAAAGCCCACCCCCAATACCCACCTCATGTCCAGCACACACTGACATTCATGTCTCAGCCTTTGAGCTTGAGAGACACCTCAAACAGATTCATGAAGTCATCAAGTCACTAGTCAGAGGTGTCTGGAGGTACCTGACACGAGGACGAAGGTCCAATGCCTTTGAGTCCCGGTGCTTCATGTCTTACTGTATGGTTGCCAGAATTGGACTCTAGCCAGTAAGCACTGGTGATGAATAGATGTCTTTGGTTCCAGGTCTCTGTGGAGGATCCTTGGGTCGCATTAGAATGATAGAGGTGTTGTGTTTCTGCGGTAATGAACAGGTACAGAGGAGTAGGATCACTGGCACCGTGAGGGAACATCAGTGACCACATTTAGTCCATGTGGTGTGTTTCTCTAGACATGATCTAGGACATAGGTACCTCAGTTTTGAGGACCCCCAGAGACTGGAGAAGATCACACCAACATTTCACCTGGCCGAGGACACACCCACATTCACTGAGCTGCAGCAGATCAATGTTTATGTTGAGACGTGGGGACAGACCGGCTGTCTGCATTGAGTGGTTGCTACCCAAGGCTAACAGCAGTTCTGTGGTGTCAAGGACTTGACCTGGAGTAGTTTTGTTTCATATATAACAGAAGCATAAAAGGAGAATCAGAATTGAATTTATTGCCAAGTAAGTTCTCATATACAAGGAATTTGATATGGGGTCATTGGTGCATAAACAATAAGAAAAGAAAAGAAAAAACACTTCTGTAAGAAGTAAAATAGTCAAATGGTCAAGACAATGTCCACTGTTAAATAATATAACGTCGTGGGATGAGACTGTGTAAAAGCATGTGATTGGAGTACAGTATCTTTCAGTGCAGGGACGACCAATCTGTACTTTGTGGAATTGGGGGGGCATGGTAAGAGGGGTTCTCTGGCATTATTTATTAGTCAAGCTGTGGATGGAAATAAGCTGTTTTGTGTCTTGGGGTTTTGGTCCTGAAGGAGCTTAGCCATCTGCCAGAGGTCCCTGGAGGTGTACAGGTCCTGCAGGGATGGCAGACTGCAGTCAATCAGCTTCTCTGCTGTGTGGATGATACACTGCAGTCTGCTCCTGTCCTTAGCAGTGGCAGCAGTGTACCAGACAGTGATGGAGGAGGAGATGATGGACTCAATGATGCCAGTGTAGAAGTTCACCATCACTGTTTTTGGCAGGTTGAACTTCCTCAGCTGTCGCAGAAAGTATATCCTCTGTTGTGCTCGCTTAGTGAGAGAGCTGACGTTCAGCTCCCACTTGAGGTCCTTGGTGATGGTGATACCCAGGTAACAGAAGGACTCCCTAATGGTGAATGGGGAGTCACACAGGGTGATGGGGTGGCCAGGACTGGGTTCTTTCTGAAGTCAACAACCATCTCCACTACCTTGAGGGCGTTGAGCTCCAGGTTGTTCTGTCTGCACCAGGACACCAGGTGATTGATGTCCTGTCAAGAGCATATACATCCCATAACAGACAGATATTTTGGTCACGTGACCTGGAGCGCTGAGCCACCCATCTTGGAAGGCACTGCAGCGGTCTCACACTGTTAGTGGACAATGTATCGGTTGTTGGCATCACTCAATAATCGAGGATAGTTCTAGGAATCAGGGGTGTTTCCATTTGGTGTGAGAGAATAGACCGAGATGTAAGTAGAAGAGACAAGGAGAGGAAGGGCAGGGGATAGTTGGAGGGGGGTGCAGTGCCGGCTTCTCGTTGAGCAATTCGCAGCTTTTTCAAGCGTCGTTTTTCATCAGCCTGTTGGCGCCGCTCCCCTTCAATGGTCTTGGCACCAATCATGTAGGCAGATCTCCAGGTACTCCGATTCAGAGCGAGATCCTCCCACGCATCCATGTTGATCTTAAAGTCTTGAAGGGTGCGTTTGATCTGATCTTTGAATCGTTTCTTTGGACCACCTCTTTTTCGATGTCCCGCAGTCAGCTCTGAATAGAGAACTCTCTTTGGATGTCTGGTTTGGTCCATGCGCTGGATGTGTCCAAACCAGTGAAGTTGATGTCAACTGATTGTTGTGTCAATGGAGGGGAGGTCAGCTCTTTCGAGCACAGCCGTATTTGGAATCCTCTCCTCCCATGAAATGTTCATGATCCTCCTGAGCTTCTGCTGATGGAATCACTCAAGCTTTTGAATTTGATAGTTGTACAGAGTCCAGCTGTCACAGCCGTAAAGAAGAGACGGAAGAACCACAGCGCAATAAACCAGGCCTTTGGTTGCGGTTTTGATATCACGATCCAGGAAAACGCGACTGGCCAATCTTCCGTAGGCAGCATGAGCAACCCGAAGCCGATTATCGAGTTCAGGGTCAAGACTGCAGGTTTGATCCATGACACTGCCGAGGTACGGGAAGGTTGATACTTGTTCCACCACCTTATTGTGGATGGTAATTTGGAGATGTGCTTGATTCTCCTGTGGTGAGCAAAGCCTCAGAACCTTTGTTTTCTTGCAATTCACGGAAAAAACAAAATCTTCATATGCCTGGACGAAATGATCACAGACAATTTGGAGCAACTCACAAGATGGTGCCACAGCATTGTTGTCGTCCGCATACGGAAGTTCGACGATCGACTAGACAGAGGTTTTGTTATTGGACTTGAGGCACTGGAGTTTGAACAAGCTGCCATCAAATCTGTATTGGATCGAGACTTTGTCATGGGTTGATGAGTCAATTCTTTGGAGGAGAGCAACGAGATAGATTGAGAAAAGTGTCGGTGCAAGGACACAGCCCTGTTTGACACCACAGTTGATGGGAAATGGATCAGAGAGACTTCCGTTGAAACAGACACAGCCTTCCATGTTTTCATGAAGCAATCAAACCAGTTGAACGAAATGATCAGGACAGCCAATCCTGGAGAGAACTGTCCAAAGAATATGCCTGGAGACTGTATTGAAGGCTTTCTCAAGGTCGAAGAAGATAAAGAAACGTGGGTGTTGTTGCTCTCTGCTCTTTTCTATGAGCTGACGGGTCACAAAGATCATGTCATTTGTAACTCGATTAGCGCGGAATCTGCTTTGAGACTCAGGGAGGATGTTCTCAGCTAGCACACTGAGACACTGAAGCAGAATCCTGGAAAGGACCTTTCCTGCTGTTGCGAGAAGAGATATCCCCCTGAAGTTTCCACATACTCCACGATCTCCCTTTTCAAAGATGGTCACAACATTGGCATTTTTGCAACAGTAGCAGTCTCCCAGATCTGGGTGATGATACTGAAGGAGAAGGATTCGTAGGGTAATGCCTCCATATTTCAGCAGCCATCTGGGCCAGGGGCTTTGTGATTGTGGAGAAGGTCGATTGAGGTGTTGAGGTCTTCCATTGTTGGTGGTTGGTCCATCCAGTTCTCGGTGGGACGAGCAGAGAGGTTAAGAGCGCATGATGGAGATGCACGAGATGGTCTATTCAGCAGTTGCTCGAAGTGTTCTTTCCATCTTTGACCGATGGCTTTGTTGACCGATGGTCAGATTGTCAGCTGCTTTGATGGGTGTTGGTACAGTTCTCCGAGGACTGAAGAGGGCACGAGTCCCAGCAAAGAAGTCATGCAGTAGATTGTGATCAGCAAAAATTTGGAGCTCGAGAGCACGCTCATGATACCAAATCAAATCAAATCAATTTTATTTATATAGCGCCAAATCACAACCAACAGTTGCCCCAAGGCGCTTTATGTTGTAAGGCAAAAGCCATACAATAATTACAGAAAAACCCCAACGGTCAAAACGATCCCCTGTGAGCAAGCACTTGGTGACAGTGGGAAGGAAAAACTCCCTTTTAACAGGAAGAAACCTCCAGCAGAACCAGGCTCAGGGAGGGGCAGTCTTCTGCTGGGACTGGTTGGGGCTGAGGGGGGAGAATCAGGAAAAAGACATGCTGTGGAAGAGAGCAGAGATCAATCACTAATGATTAAATGCAGAGTGGTGCATACAGAGAAAAAAGAGAAAGAAACACTCAGTGCATCATGAGAAACCCCCAGCAGTCTAAGTCTATAGCAGCATAACTAAGGGATGGTTCAGGGTCACCTGATCCAGCCCTAACTATAAACTTTAGCAAAAAGGAAAGTTTTAAGCCTAATCTTAAAAGTAGAGAGGGTGTCTGTCTCCCTGATCCGAATTGGGAGCTGATTCCTCCCATTCTACTCTTAAAAACCTTTGGAACTACAAGTAAGCCTGCAGTCTGAGAGCGAAGCGCTCTATTGGGGTGATATGGTACTATGAGGTCGCTAAGATAAGATGGGACCTGATTATTCAAGACCTTATAAGTAAGAAGAAGAATTTTAAATTCTATTCTAGAATTAACAGGAAGCCAATGAAGAGAGGCCAATATGGCTGAAATATGCTCTCTCTTTCTAGTCCCCGTCAGTACTCTAGCTGCAGCATTTTGAATTAACTGAAGGCTTTTCAGGGAACTTTTAGGACAACCTGATAATAATGAATTACAATAGTCCAGCCTAGAGGAAATAAATGCATGAATTAGTTTTTCAGCATCACTCTGAGACAAGACCTTTCTAATTTTAGAGATATTGCGCAAATGCAAAAAAGCAGTCCTACATATTTGCTTAATATGCGCATTGAAGGACATATCCTGATCAAAAATGACTCCAAGATTTCTCACAGTATTACTAGAGGTCAGGGTAATGCCATCCAGAGTAAGGATCTGGTTAGACACCATGTTTCTAAGATTTGTGGGGCCAAGTACAATAACTTCAGTTTTATCTGAATTTAAAAGCAGGAAATTAGAGGTCATCCATGTCTTTATGTCTGAAAGACATTCCTGCAGTTTAACTAATTGGTGTGTGTCCTCTGGCTTCATGGATAGATAATGCTGGGTATCATCTGTGTAACAATGAAAATTTAAGCAATGCTTTCTAATATTACTGCCTAAGGGAAGCATGTATAAAGTGAATAAAATTGGTCCTACCACAGAACCTTGTGGAACTCCATAATTAACCTTAGTCTGTGAAGAAGACTCCCCATTTACATGAACAAATTGTAATCTATTAGATAAATATGATTCAAACCACAGCAGCGCAGTGCCTTTAATACCTATGACATGCTCTAATCTCTGTAATAAAATTTTATGGTCAACAGTATCAAAAGCAGCACTGAGGTCTAACAGGACAAGCACAGAGATGAGTCCACTGTCTGAGGCCATAAGAAGATCATTTGTAACCTTCACTAATGCTGTTTCTGTACTATGATGAATTCTACCAGTTGTCTTTCATGCGACATAGCAAACTCTGGACGCTGGATTTGAGGTCCTTGAAGGCCTTCTCTTTGACTTTTGATCCTGAGTCGTTCTCCCATTTCAGACAAGCTTGGTTTTCTTCTGGATGAGTTGTTGGGTCTCAGTGTTATTCTCTTCAAACCAGTCAAGATGCTTTCTCTTGAGGAGACCGATTTCTGACTTTGCGGCAGTGAGGACAGTTGTTTTCAGAGTTTCCCAGTTCTGGAGTGGGTCTCCTACAACAAGATCGATGTCGAGAAGTTCTCTTTTGAGGACATCTTGGAAACCATGTCTCGTATCCCAATCCTCCAAGCGACGCACTGCTAGCTTCTTGGCAGGGACTTCTTTTGCCGGGTGTCCGGGCTTCTGCTTCAGTTGGAGTAGAAGCTTGCTGATGACTAGATGATGATCGGTCCAGCAGTCGTCTGCATGAGGCAGAGCTTTGATCACATGAACATCATAACAGTCTCTCACACGGGTAAGCACGTAGTCTATCAAGTGCCAGTGATGAGATCTTGGGTGCATCCATGTGGTACATTGACTGAGCTTCAGCTGGAAGATGGTGTTGGTGATCAGAAGGTCACAGAGACCAAGAAGCAAGTTCCTGTTACTGTTTGAGGAGCCGACACCATGCTTACCAATGATATTGGACCATTGTTCATGATCAGTGCCCTTACGGGTATTGAAGTCCCCGAGAATGACAAGCCTGTCTTCAGCAGGAATGCTTGAAATGGAACGAGAGAGAGTGTCGTAGAAGGATGCTTTAACATCATCGTCTGAGGGGAGAGTTGGGGCATATGCAGAGATGACTGTGAGATAAGTGTTGTTCTGAAGAGGGACACAAATGATAATCCTCTCACTAATGCATTCAGGTGTCAGGTTGTGTTCTTTGACAAGGTTTGACTTCACGGTGAATCCAACTCCATGGATGTGTCTGTCCTCAGCTGACTTGCCCTTCCAAAAGAAGGTGTATCCAAGGCCAACTTCCTCAAGTTGCCCCTCATCTTGGAACCGAGTCTCTTGCAGTGCAGCTATATCAATGTTGAACCTTTTCAGTTGTTGACCAATAAGAGTGGTTCTCCTCTCAGGTCTTGTCGAGTTGTTTGAATCCATCATTGTCCATATGTGCTTGCTCACAGGGGGTCGTTTTGACCGTTGGGGTTTTACATAATTATTGTATGGCCTTGCCTTACAATATAAAGCGCCTTGGGGCAACTGTTTGTTGTGATTTGGCGCTATATAAAAAAATTGATTGATTGATTGATTGATTGATGTTCCATGTTCCGAGAGTCAGTTTTATAAAATTTGCAGTTTGTCGCCTGCAGAAGTAAATTCCCACCGGATGCGGTAGTCCGGTCAGGTTGAGTGAGGAACAGGCGATGTTTAGCCCACCTTTTCTAGGACCTTCCCCTATTCAGGGGAGCAGCGCTGGTCCTGAACAGGCCTGCTCCGTCGCAGAGGTAGCTGCCGAATCTCCATGCTGCTTCTCGGGTCATGAAAGAGACGACCATCTAGTACTCTGCCGCTAGCTGTGTGCATTAGGAACTGCGAGCTTCCAGAGTATCAATCCTGCTCCCGTCGCTCCGCAGCATCGCCGGTGGGCTTGTTGATGGGGGGGAGGTAGTAGAGTAGAGAGGGGGGACAACGTGAGATTGAGAGGGGAAATGAGACTAGGAAGACTGCCCTGAGTTCTGGAACCTTTCACGGAGTGAGACTTTGCTTGTCCGTCATCTTGACTTGAGAAGGATAGTTCCCATGGCAGCACAAAAGAGTGAGGATGATGGATCCTGCTCAAGTCTCACCCACTATGATGTTCTCCTGTGGGGGTGAAGGCGACTTCTGTTTAATCCACCCTGATGGACCTGTCGCTGAAGGATGGAGCCCTGGTGGCGATAATCAGACAGGGAAGGTCTGGAAGAGCCACTGAGTGGGATTTGTATACCACCAATTCAAACGGTCCCCTTGGATTTAGTGAAACCACCTGCACCCGAAGTGTCAATTCACTGAGGAGGCTCCATAGGGAGTTCACTGCTGCCCTGGGAATCACTCCGCTGTTTGCGTCAGGGAGCGTTAACCCAGGAGAAGACAGATCTTCAGTAGGTGGACAATGTAAGTGGACAATGCATGCTCTGCAATTGTAATCACTGTCGATTCTCTGGCTGACTTCTCCTAGGCGGAGAAGTCAGCCAGGTCAGCTTAGGTCAATTCAGATACATAGATTTGATTTCTCAAGTTGGATTTATCATAACTGTTGATCCTTTCTTCCTATAAGGCTGTGAATGGAGTGTAAAGTGGAGCCCCTGTCAATAAGATAAGATAAACTTTATTGATCTCACAGAGGAGAAATTCACACGTTACGTCAGCTCTTAAAAAACACACAAGGTGGGTGCAAGTAGAGAAAAATGTTCATCAAACAGCATGTGTGAGGATAAGCAATAATAATAATAATAATAATAATAATAATAATAATACTTGCAGCCTTTTTAACAGAGCACGCCGAAGGAGACGTTCAACCTGTTGTGGATCAATCCACAGTCTACAACCCCTGGCAAAAATGATGGAATCACCGGCCTCGGAGGATGTTCATTCAGTTGTTTAATTTTGTAGAAAAAAAGCAGATCACAGACATGACATAAAACTAAAGTCATTTCAAATGGCAACTTTCTGGCTTTAACACTATAAGAAATCAGGAAAAAAAATTGTGGCAGTCAGTAACGGTTACTTTTTTAGACCAAGCAGAGGGAAAAAAATATGAAATCACTCAATTCTGAGGAAAAACTTATGGAATCATGAAAAACAAAAGAACGCTCCAACACATCACTAGTATTTTGTTGCACCAACTCTGGCTTTTATAACAGCTTGCAGTCTCTGAGGCATGGACTTAATGAGTGACAAACAGTACTCTTTATCAATCTGGCTCCAACTTTCTCTGATTGCTGTTGCCAGATCAGCTTTGCAGGTTGGAGCCTTGTCATGGACCATTTTCTTCAACTTCCACCAAAGATTTTCAATTGGATTAAGATCCGGACTATTTGCAGGCCATGACATTGACCCTATGTGTCTTTTTGCAAGGAATGTTTTCACAGTTTTTGCTCTATGGCAAGATGCATTATCATCTTGAAAATTGATTTCATCATCCCCAAACATCCTTTCAATTGATGGGATAAGAAAGTGTCCAAAATATCAACGTAAACTTGTGCATTTATTGATGATGTAATGACAGCCATCTCCCCAGTGCCTTTACCTGACATGCAGCCCCATATCATCAATGACTGTGGAAATTTACATGTTCTCTTCAGGCAGTCATCTTTATAAATCTCATTGGAACGGCACCAAACAAAAGTTCCAGCATCATCACCTTGCCCAATGCACATTCAAGATTCATCACTGAATATGACTTTCATCCAGTCATCCACAGTCCACGATTGCTTTTCCTTAGCCCATTGTAACCTTGTTTTTTTCTGTTTAGGTGTTAATGATGGCTTTCGTTTAGCTTTTCTGTATGTAAATCCCATTTCCTTTAGGCGGTTTCTTACAGTTCGGTCACAGACATTGACTCCAGTTTCCTCCCATTCGTTCCTCATTTGTTTTGTTGTGCATTTTCGATTTTTGAGACATATTGCTTTAAGTTTTCTGTCTTGACGCTTTGATGTCTTCCTTGGTCTACCAGTATGTTTGCCTTTAACAACCTTCCCATGTTGTTTGTATTTGGTCCAGAGTTTAGACACAGCTGACTGTGAACAACCAACATCTTTTGCAACATTGCGTGATGATTTACCCTCTTTTAAGAGTTTGATAATCCTCTCCTTTGTTTCAATTGACATCTCTCGTGTTGGAGCCATGATTCATGTCAGTCCACTTGGTGCAACAGCTCTCCAAAGTGTGATCACTCCTTTTTAGATGCAGACTAACGAGCAGATCTGATTTGATGTAGGTGTTAGTTTTGGGGATGAAAATTTACAGGGTGATTCCATAATTCTTTCCTCAGAATTGAGTGATTCCATATTTTTTTTCCCTCTGCTTGGTCTAAAAAAGTAACCGTTACTGACTGCCACAATTTTTTTTTTCCTGATTTCTTATAGTGTTTCTTAAAGCCAGAAAGTTGCCATTTGAAATGACTTTAGTTTTTTGTCATGTCTGTGATCTGCTTTTTTTTCTACAAAATTAAATAACTGAATGAACATCCTCCGAGGCCGGTGATTCCATAATTATTGCCAGGGGTTGTATGTGACGCATTATCAGAGGGGGGTAGGGAGTCCAGCTCCTTGTTACACTTTTCAGAGAAATCATGTGTCTCAAATCGCAAATAAAAATGTGTTGTTGTGGTTATTTCACAGTGTTATTGTACAGTCTGACTGCAGCAGGGAGGAACGTGTGGTATTGTTCCTTCTTGCACTGAGGGTGCCTCAGTCTGTCACTGAACGAGCTGCTCAGCTCCACTACAGTCCGGTGCAGAGGGTGAGAAGAGTCGTTCATGATGGATTTGAACTTGGCTAACACCCTCCTCTCAGCCACCTCCTCCAGAGAGTCCGGAGGACAGCACAGGACAGAACTGGACTTCCTGACCAGCTTATTCAGTCTCTTTCTCTACCGCTCTGTGCTGCCTGGGGCTCAACAGACAACAGCATAAAGGAGAGCAGAGGCTACAACAGAGTTGTAGAAGGTCTTAAGCAGAAGCCTGCTCACTCCAAAGGATCTCAGTCTCCTCAGGAGGTGGAGGTGACTCTGGCATTTCTTGTGCAGGTCGTCGGCGTTGTGAGTCCAGTCCAGTTTGCTGTTGAGGTGAACACCCAGGTATCTGAAACTGTCCACAGTCTTTATGTCCTCCCCCTGGATGTTCACCGGTGGGTGAGGTGGTGGTTTCCTCCTGAAATCGATCATCTCCTTCGTCTTACTGGTGTTGAGACACAAGTGGTTGCGCTCACACCAGTGCACGAAGTCTGTGATGACCGACCGGTACTCTCGTTCTAGCTCGTTCCCCTCAGACAAGCGACCCACAATGGCGGAGTCATCAGAGAACTTCTGGAGGCGGCAGCTGTCCGTGTTGTAGGTGACGTCCGAGGTGTCGAGAGCGAAGAGGAAAGGCAAGAGGACGGTGCTCTGGGGGGCCCCGGTGCTGCACCTTACCACCTCAGACTGACAGCAGTGCAGCCGCAAGTACTGGGGGTGGTCAGTGAGGTAGTCGATGGTCCCAATGTTGGGCCTGTAGGTGAACTGCAGTGGGTCCAGGGGATCGCTCACCACGGTGCAGAGGTGAAACAGGATGAGCCGTTCCATGGTCTTCATGAGGTGGGAGGTCAGGGCAACTGGTGTGCAGTGGGCCAGTTCCTTGGCGTGCTGTTTTTGGAACCGGGACCACACAGGAGGTCCCACCCTCAGGCTGAGGCTCTTATTGAAGATGTGGCTGAGGACCTCACAGAGCTCATCTGCACAGATCCTCAGCAGCCTCGGGGGGATCCCATCAGGTCCTGCTGCTTTCCTCTGCTTCAGCCACAGGAGCTGGTCTCTCACCTCGGTTGGAGTTACAGTGCGGGGGGAGCTGGTGCTGAATACCAGAATGAATCAGGAGAACTCAAGGGGTGAGAAAATGCTTTCCAGTTAATAAAAAGTTTCCAGATCAGGAGAGCAGTGTTGTTGGATCACCATCCCATCGTTACACCAGCCACTGTTGATGTAAAAACAGATTCCACCACCCTTCGTTTTACTGGAGAGTTCTGCTTCTCTGTCCACTCTGAAAAGCTGGAAGCCTGTCAGCTGCAGTGTAGAGTCCAGAATCGATCCACAGAGCCACGGCTCTGTGAAGCACAAAATGGCAGATGTAGTGAGTTGTGTCAGACCTGATTTACTTTTGTTGCAGGAGATCGCCTGTCAGCGGGATGCTGACAATGATTAACATGAAAATATAAAAGGCGATTAAAAACTGATTCCGCCTGACCGCTCTCATGATAAACTTCCTGACTGATTCCACCTGACCGGCCTCATGATTAATGTTCTGACTGATTCTGCCTGACCGCTCTCATGAACTTCCTGTTGTGTTGCCATGGTGTGTTGCTCCCCCTCCCTTTCTGTTTCCGGCAGACACCGCCTCATGGAGATGGTTTATCTACCTCACATTCGCCAAAAACTCTGTTGTCCTTATAGAGCAGCAGCCCAGAGCATTTTTGTCAAATGAATAAGGTACCAATATCTGAGGTCAGGATCTTGTACTATGTGTTATACGACATGCAGAATGAATGAAATCCACGTATTGTTTGATACGTACCGTCCAACATCTTTGAAACAGAGTGAGAAGAAACTCCATGGGGAAGAGGACCAGCCTTTCCTAATAACTGGCCCAGAGCAAGCACCCAGACAGACATGTCAGAAGATGCTTCAGAATGGAATTTTGAACAGCTCACACTGTTCCTACAAAGAGAATGGCAACAGAATCACTATGGACCAATCTTTGGAAAGAAAACGCTTGTTGTTTCCCATGGTGGCAATTGTGTTAAACTCCTGTTTTCCTCCACTGAACAGAAGATGGTTGTTGACCAGCCAGACCATCTCCAAGGAAGCCAAGAGGAAGCGGATACGATGCTGGCATTTCATGCCTCCAGTGTTCATGGGAATGTTGTCATTCGTGCCTCAGACACTGACGTCTTAGTCATCCTCCTTGGAATGGTTGGGAGGGACCTGATAAATGGCAGAGTTCAAGGCTACTGAAAGGTCATAATGGACTGTGGGTCGGGGTATACCCGTTGCCATACTGACGTCACAAGCATTGCCACAACCCTTGAGTCGAAACAGAAAGGACTTGCCGCAGCTCTCCCTGGTCTTCATGCCCTCACTGGATCAGACTTCACTACCTCATTCTACAGGAAAGGGAAGATCAAACCTCTAGAAGGACACAGGAGGTTGCCTTATCCAGTTCTTCATTAGTCTGTCTTGTAGAGATGCCCCAGACCAAAGCCAATCTGAGAAGTTTGTCTGTTCCTTGTACGTTATGAAGGATGCAGTGAAGAACGTTAACAAAGCTAGATATGTGAAGCTGTGCCAGATGACTGGGAAAGTAGACAAGGTAACCTTAATGGCTTATGACCATAGATATTTTTTTGGTATGCCAAAAGTACATACAAAAGTATGTACAAGTAAAACCTGAGTTTATCTTGAAGTAAATATCTTTCCATGTGAAAAAAAATAAGTGTCTTTTACATTCTGTTTCAGGAAAATCCAATGTCCAAGGTGAACAGAGTCGACTGTGCACTTCTATCTCCATGTGCAAAGACTGTCTACAAGAAACTACAACAAGCACATTATATAAGTATTCTCTGGGGAAATGAACACCCTCTGAAGTATGGTTGGAAAGAAGAACAAGGATGCTTGGTACCCCTGATTGGTACACTGGCCCTACTATGCCAGATGGCCTTTTTAAGGTGATTGAACAAGAAGATGACAGTGTGTGCGAGGTTGAAAATGAGCTGGAAGTTGCTTGGCCAGAGGAGGAGTGGAATGATTCCAATACAGAAAATGGTTGGAGCGATGATTCTGACAATGAGACTGATATGTAACTTTCTGCGTAATTTTTCTGCAGACAAAGCAGTGGACCGTTCATAACTTCATAATACCATTCCAAGTATTTTGTTTGAAGATGACATTTCATTTGATACAATATGTACATGTACTTACTTTTTTGGCTAAGGGCTCAGTTTAACAATTAATAGCAAGGAGAAAGAGTCTAATTGTTTCGGTGTCTCAATGAGGGCTCATGCTATGAAAAAATTGTCATTTGCTTTGCATATTTTATAAATTGTGACTGTTGTTTCACACTAGGCTCCAGGTTGTGTGTTTTATGCCTGGCATAGCTCTTATTTCACAACCCCTTTCAGGGGTTTAGTAATGGTTAATGTCACAGGAGCCAATCAGTATCAGTATCAGTATGTGTGTAGGATGTATAACCATTTGATTACCTTCAATGACTAATCTAACCATCAAATAGAAGCTGTGGGCTTATTTTAGTAGTGTCTGACAGGTCCAATGCAGAATTATATAGGGTATCCTATGTCTTAAAAATTTCTGGCAAAGGTAAAATCTAAATATTGTATGATACACGTATTAATTTGGTGCAGCTTCTTTGTGGTACTTTTAAAGCTTAATCTAGCACAATTTTACAATTGCCAGAAGAAGGGTTCATTTTTTGGGGTGTCTAGCAGGGCCAATGCAGCAGAAATTTTGTCTAGTGTTGCTCATTATACAGTAGTGTTCAGAATAATAGTAGTGCTATGTGACTAAAAAGATTAATCCAGGTTTTGAGTATATTTCTTATTGTTACATGCGAAACAAGGTACCAGAAGATTCTCACAATCAAGCAATCAAGATTCTCACAAGCAATCAGGACGTTCATCATGAGAGCGGTCAGGCTGAATCAGTCAGGACGTTTATCATGAGAGAGGTCAGGAAAAAATCAGGACTTTCATCATGAGAGTAGTCAGGAGGAATCAGTCAGGACGTTTTCATGACAGCAGTCAGGCAGAATCAGTCAGGATGTGTTTCATGACAGCGGTCAGGCAAAATCAGGATTTTACAGTTTAATCAGGATTTCAGTATCAAGACGATACAAAACTCAAAACTATTATGTTCAAACTGCCTTTTTTTCCCAACTTTGTTTATTGAACATTTTTAAATTGAACCCAACATATAGCACAAAACAGTTTAAACATTAATTCAGTTTACAAAAATTGCTACATGTCAAAACCCACCCACCCACCTCCGCTCTCTAAAGGCCAAATAGATACCCATCACAAAAAAAAAACATCAATTCTAATCATCCTCCAAAATGTATACAATATTCAGTGAGTCGATATATTGTAAAAAAGGATCCCAGGTGTTATGGAAAGTTTTAACAGAGCCATTAATTGAAAACCTCAGCTTCTCTAATTTAAGGCTGTAAAGTACTTCGTGAACCCAGCGGACATGTGAAGGGGCATGGGGCAATTTCCAATTCAACAGAATCAGCCTCCGGGCCAGAAGCGTAGTGAACGCCAGGGCGCGTTTAAGTGCTTTAGGCAGGCCTGAGATAGGGGGAATACCAAAGATTGCAGAAATGGAATTGGGGGTAATAGTGCAGTGATAGGCCCTACTCAGCATATCAAAAACATATGTCCAAAATGGTCCCAGCTTGGAACATAGCCAAAACATATGTGTGTGATTTGCTGGTGTCATGTTGCATTTGTCACAAGTATCGCTCACAGAGTGAAACATTTTTGCCAATCTCGCCTTTGTATAGTGAACCCTAAAAAAGACTTTGCATTGGATCAATCTATGACGGGAACAAATAGATGATGCATGAATAAGAGACAAAGTAGATTTCCACTGTTGCTCAGTAAGTGTAATGTTAAGGCTTTCCTCCCATGCATTCTTGATTGCATTGAGGGAAGCTGAAGATGCTGACCAGATAGACTTATATAAAACAGAGATACATCCTTTAGCTAATGGATCTGTAGAGGTTCAAAGGTTCAAAAGGTTTATTGTCATATGTACAGTAAGAAACGTATTTCCCTGTGCAATGAAATTCTCTTCTTTGCTGCTCTCACCGGGTGTCTATAATAATAGTCAAAATAGGCATAAAAAAAAAAAAAAATCCTATGTACATAAATGTGCAGTAGTGCGCTACACTGACTGTAGGGTATTGATGAGTTAATGTGCAAATAGCTAAATTCAAATATTAACAACAGTAAAGAATAGCTAGATTGAAATATTAACAATTAACAGTAAAGAGAGTGAGCTCTGAGTAGAGAGTAGGGCTTCTAATAAGGTTTCTGGAGGACGATTTGGAAAATGTGGGAATATTTTTTTTTAACAAAGGCCCTGATCTGAAAAAAATGGAAAAGATGACTATTTGGGAGGTTATAAGTAGCAGACAGTAGTTCAAATGATGAAAATATATTGCCTATGTATAAGTCATTCACTGAATTTATACCATTACTGTGCCAGGTCCGGAATGCTGGGTCAGTTCTAGATGGTTCAAAGACACAATTTCTGTATACAGAAGTTAGAACAGAGGGGCCCACAAGCCCGAATTGTTTCCTTAATTGGTTCCAGATTTTTAAGGAGGTCAGCACTACCGGGCAGCCACCCAACCGAGACAGTGGAAGTGGAAGTTGAGAACACAAAATCTAGCGCAAAGAAAATGAGCATGAGCTCTTCTCCAAGTGTACCCAACCAGGCACCTGATCTTTCTCATCGCACATCCAGAACAAAAGCTTCTGCACATTGGCTGCCCAGTAGTAAGATCTAAAAACGGGCAAGGCAAAACCCCCTTTGTCCCTTGGAGACTGCAAAACTGACTTTCGAATTCTGGCTGGCTTGCCTCCCCAGAGAAAGGTTGAAATCAGTCTATCCAACTTATCAAAAAAAGATTTATTAAGAAGAATGGGAAGGTGCTGGAATAGATAAAGAAATCTTGGGAGGGTCACCATCTTGACCAAATTTATACGACCCACAAGTGAGAGCGGCAAAGACGACCAGCATGTGAAGTCTCGCTCAGTCTTGTCAATCAAAGGGACAAAGTTGGTACGAAACAGATCAGAAAGAGAAGCAGAAATTTGGATCCCCAAGTATCGAAAGCCACTGACTGACCATCGAAATGGGACTATGGTGGGAGAGATGGCCTTAGCAGAATCATTAATAGGGAACAACTCACTTTTTTGATAATTACGTTTATAGCCTGATACTCTACTATATGCATCTAAAATGTTCAAAATTGTGGGAAAAGAGGTAGTAGGATCCGAAACATAAAGGAGAAGGTCATCCGCATATAAAGAGACCTTATGAACAGTATCTAACCGGTTTATACCTTTAAATTTGGCTTCTGAACGTAACCAGAGAGCTAAAGGTTCAATCACTAAAATAAATAACAAGGGGGAGAGTGGACAACCCTGCCTTGTACAGCGGCCTAGAGGAAAATAAGGTGATAAAGTGTCATTCGTCCGAACTGAAGCCTTTGTGGAGGAGTACAACAACTTAACCCAGTCCACAAAAGCTGAGTCCAAATCTGGCCAGTACATTGTACAGGAACCTCCATTCGACCCTGTCGAAGGCCTTTTCAGCGTCGAGGGACACAATAAACTCTGGTGTTACAGAGTCAGGAGAAGTTATAATATTAAAAATGAGTCTAGTATTAGATGATGATTGGCGACCTGGCATAAAACCTGTCTGATCCAGTCCAATAATGTCCGGCAGCACATGTTGTAGTCGAGTGGCAAGAATCTTAGAAAGGATTTTTAAGTCTACATTTAGGCCTATAACTGCCGCAAAGCAGGGGGTCTTTGTACTTCTTAAGAATCAAAGAAATAGTGGCCTCAGACAGAGTGTCTGGAAGATGGCCAAGAGCAAACGTTTCATTATACACTCAACAAAAATATAAACGCAACACTTTTGGTTTTGCTCCCATTTTGTATGAGGTGAACTCAAAGATCTAAAACTTTTTCCACATACACAATATCACCATTTCCCTCAAATATTGTTCACAAACCAGTCTAAATCTGTGATAGTGAGCACTTCTCCTTTGCTGAGATAATCCATCCCACCTCACAGGTGTACCATAGCAAGATGCTGATTAGACACCATGATTAGTGCACAGGTGTGCCTTAGACTGCCCACAATAAAAGGCCACTCTGAAAGGTCCAGTTTTATCACACAGCACAATGCCACAGATGTCGCAAGATTTGAGGGAGCGTGCAGTTGGCATGCTGACAGCAGGAATGTCAACCAGAGCTGTTGCTCGTGTATTGAATGTTCATTTCTCTACCATAAGCCGTCTCCAAAGGCGTTTCAGAGAATTTGGCTGTACATCCAACCAGCCTCACAACCGCAGACCACGTGTAACCACACCAGCCCAGGACCTCCACATCCAGCATGTTCACCTCCAAGATCGTCTGAGACCAGCCACTCGGACAGCTGCTGAAACAATCGGTTTGCATAACCAAAGAATTTCTGCACAAACTGTCAGAAACCGTCTCAGGGAAGCTCATCTGCATGCTCGTTGTCCTCATCGGGGTCTCGACCTGACTCCAGTTCGTCGTCGTAACCGACTTGAGTGGGCAAATGCTCACATTCGCTGGCATTTGGCACGTTGGAGAGGTGTTCTCTTCACGGATGATGCGAAGGAGATGTGTTGCACTGCATGAAGCAAATGGTGGTCACACCAGATACTGACTGGTATCCCGCCCGAATAAAACAAAACTGCACCTTTCAGAGTGGCCTTTTATTGTGGGCAGTCTAAGGCACACCTGTGCACTAATCATGGTGTCTAATCAGCATCTTGATATGGCACACCTGTGAGGTGGGATGGATTATCTCAGCAAAGGAGAAGTGCTCACTATCACAGATTTCGACTGGTTTGTGAACAATATTTGAGGGAAATGGTGATACTGTGTATGTGGAAAAAGTTTTAGATCTTTGAGTTCATCTCATACAAAATGGGAGCAAAACCAAAAGTGTTGCGTTTATATTTTTGTTGAGTATACATATCCTTTAAAGTGGGACTGAGTAAAGTGGAAAAGGCCTTATAGTATTCGGTAGAAAAACCGTCGGGTCCAGGGAACTTGCCGCTCTGAAGTGCAGCAATAACCCCCTGGACCTCCGCCACTGTGATAGGGGCTCCCAGACCTTCCACGGCCTCATTGCTAATGCAAGGGAAATCAATATTACCTAATATATCATCAGAAGGATACGGAGCATCCGAAGTATAAAGAGTTGCAAAGGTATTGTTTATCTCCACCGGATCTATCAGTGTTTCGCCTGAGTTAGATTTTATTGCTGGAATCAGTCGAGAGGAAGCCTCAGCCGTAGCTTGATGTGAAAGGAGCTTTCCAGCCTTGTCACCAGATTCATAAAAGCACTGTCTGGACTTTAATAATAAGGTTCTAACCTTTGTGGTGGAGGCGAGATCAAACTCTAACTGCAAAGAGACACGTTTATTATAAAGTATAGGATCCGCGTTAACGGCATATTGATCATCAACCTTTTTGATATCCCTAAGAAGACCAGTAATATGGGAAGCTTCAACATTCTTTCTAATAGAAATAAAGGAAATTAGTTGGCCTCTTATATAGGCCTTGGATGCCTCCCAAAGAATGCCTTTGCTAGTACCTGGTAAATCGTTCAGTTCAAAAAAATAATGAGATCTGAGATTGTATATATTCTTTATAGCGCTCCTCTGCTAAAAGGACTGAATTGAACCTCCATATTTTCAGTGGACTGTGTCGAATAAACAGCGCCACGTCAAGAGAAATCGGAGCATGGTCTGAGATTGCTATACTGTGATAGTCAGCCGTAACAATTTTTGAAAGTAGCCTAACATCCAAAAGAAAAAAAATCTATACAGGAGTATTTGCGGTGAACATGTGAAAAAAAAAAAAAGAAAATGCTCTACCTCCTGGGAATTTATGTCTCCAAGGATCTGTAAGGCCATACTGTAGTGAAACCAAGTGCTTGCTCACAGGGGGTCGTTTTGACCGTTGGGTTTTTACGTAATTATTGTATGGCCTTGCCTTACAATATAAAGCGCCTTGGGGCAACTGTTTGTTGTGATTTGGCGCTATATAAATAAAACTGATTGAAAGCGTGAGCAAGGTTTTTGCCGAGTGAGTCAGTGGGACACTTTTAGTAGATGAACGATCCAGCACCCGGTCCTGCACAAAGTTGAAATCACCTCCCATAATTATAGAATGGTTTTGAATTTCTGGAAAAGACGCAATAAGTTTTGTGACAAATGCACTATTGTCCCAGTTGGGACCATAAACGCATACAAAGAGAATGGATATGTCCAGGAGCGATCCAGAAACAATCACGTATCTTCCATTTGGATCTGAAAAAGATCTATTTGTTGTAAAAGGAATGCCTTTTCTGATAATCATAGCAGCGCCTCTTGCTTTAGTATTAAACGTAGAATGATAAACCTCCCCAACCCAATTCTTTTTAAGCCGTACAACATCCTTATTAAGCATATGTGTCTCCTGAATGAAATATATATCCCCTTTAAGCTGATTCAGGTGAGCCATCACTTGCCCCAATTTTGTAGCACTCCCCATCCCCTTCACATTCCAAGATACAAATCTAACCATACTATATATGGGTCATGCATCAGCGATGAGGTTTTATTGACACTAACTGGGTGAACACAATTGAGATCCTGGGCAACTGAAATGAACAAGGTAGGTGATAAAGGAACAAGAGAAGGGAAAAAAAACAGAAACAAAGAACACACAAACAAATCTGTTGTATTTGTTGTGCACATTCACAACAGTAAAGTGTTGTTATTTGACCTACTCCATTGTCCGTTCATTTGCACCCCCTGTTATGGGTCCGTGTACCTACACTTTCCCAACAATTAACCTGTAAACATTGTCGGTATTTGTAAACAAAATAACACTGCAAGCAAAACAAGTCGTATACGTACATAAAAATGTAAAGGTGTAAAAAATTACAGTTTTAACTACTAATAATCATTGGTTATCACCCAAACCATGCACGAATGTAAATAAGTCATTGTAAACACACAGTAAAAAATAAAAAAGTAGAAGAAAAAAGTAAATAAAAAAAAAAATCTAAGAAGTGACGAAGGAAATTAGGAGAGAACGAGAAATACAAACAAGAAAAAAAAAGCTGTTAGCTTAATATATTAGCATGTTCATGGAGATCAGCAAGAGGCTAAACAAATCAGTTTATCATCGGCTATGTCTTGTCGCGTTGTTCCCACGAATCAGCGAAATCCGTGGCTTCTTTCACCGAAGATAAAAACTTCCTCTTACCATCATCAATCACAACGAACAGTCTGGCTGGGTACCGTAAGGCAGGCTTGAGGCCCATATCGTAAAGCCTCTTCATCACGCTTCGGTAAAGTGTGCGCTGCTGCAAAACCTCTGGGCTGTAGTCCTCCACGATATGGACAGGAACATCCTTGTATTTCAGCTTACCACGAAGTTTTCGGGACCCACGCACCACCATTTCCCGAGTTTTAAAACTGTGGAAACAGATCACAACAGGTCGTGGCCTATCTGACGGGCCAGGTTTAGCAGCTAACGTGCGATGAGCCCTGTCCAGCTCTGGGAGAGATGGCAAAATGTCTGTGCCAAGCATATCAAACAGCAGCTGAGAAAAAAAGACAGTTGGCATGGAACCTTCAATGTTTTCTGGCAGGCCAATTATTCGAATGTTGTTCCTACGGCTTCGGCTTTCCAGATCCACCAGCTTAGCCTTCAGCTTAGCATTCTCCGCGGCCATAGCAGCAACAGTAGCCTGAATGCTCAACAGCTCAGAGCTATTGCCGTTTGCAAAATCCTCCAAACTGGAAATACGTTGTGTGTGATCATTGACCATTAACTGAACAGTGTCCAGTTTGGCCTCGTACCTGGCGTAGGTGTCCCTTATTTCAGTCAAAAGTTCGCTCTTGTGCTCTGCTAGCTTCGTGGTTAACAAGGCCGTAATCGTGCTAGTTAGGCTAGCGGAATCTTCGCGTTCCTGGTCTTCTTTCTCATTTCTGTTCCTCCTCGACATTTTCAAATACATCACGTGCAAAGCGGTCTAATGTATGAAAGAAAAAGGAAAACTCTGAACAAAGATGAAGTCAAAGTAGGCAAATGATCAAAAAGAAGTTATGAAAGTTCAGGAGCACTAAACAAACACGTCTACTCCACAGGGCGGTCCATCAGAAGTCCGTTCAAACTGCTTTTTTATCAATCCTGTGAATCACTAAACTAGTATTTAGTTGTATAACCACAGTTTTTCATGATTTCTTCACATCTATGAGGCATTAATTTTGTTGGTTTGGAACCAAGATTTTGCTGGTTTACTAGTGTGCTTGGGGTCATTGTCTTGTTGAAACACCCATTTCCAGGGCATGTCCTCTTCAGCATAAGGCAACATGACCTCTTCAAGTATTTTGACATATCCAAACTGATCTATGATACCTGGTATGTGATATATAGGCCCAACACCATAGTAGGAGAAACATGCCCATATCATGATGCTTGCACCACCATGCTTCACTGTCTTCACTGTGAACTGTGGCTTGAATTCAGAGTTTGGGGGTCGTCTCACAAACTGTCTGCGGCCCTTGGACCCAAAAAGAACAATTTTACTCTCACCAGTCCACAAAATATTCCTCCATTTCTCTTTAGGCCAGTTGATGTGTTCTTTGGCAAATTGTAACCTCTTCTGCACATGTCTTTTATTTAACAGAGGGACTTTGCGGGGGATTCTTGCAAATAAATTAGCTTCACACAGGCGTCTTCTAACTGTCACAGCACTTACAGGTAACTCCAGACTGTCTTTGATCATCCTGGAGCTGATCAATGGGTGAGCCTTTGCCATTCTGGTTATACTTCTATCCATTTTGATGGTTGTTTTCCGTTTTCTTCCACGCGTCTCTGGTTTTTTTGTCCATTTAAAGCATTGGAGATCATTGTAGATGAACAGCTTATAATTTTTTGCACCTGCGTATAAGTTTTCCCCTCTCCAATCAACTTTTTAATCAAACTACGCTGTTCTTCTGAACAATGTCTTGAACGTCCCATTTTCCTCAGGCTTTCAAAGAGAAAAGCATGTTCAACAGGTGCTGGCTTCATCCTTAAACACCTGATTCACACCTGTTTGTTCCACAAAATTGACAAACTCACTGACTGAATGTCACATTACTATTATTGTGAACACCCCCTTTTCTACTTTTTTTTTACTAATAGCCCAATTTCATAGTCTTAACAGAATGCTTGGTCTTGTTGGATTTGTGAGAATCTACTGAATCTACTGGTACCTTGTTTCCCATGTAACAATAAGAAATATACTCAAAACCTGGATTCATCTTTTTAGTCACATAGCACTACTATTATTCTGAACACTACTGCAGATTAAGTGCATAATGAAGAGTCATACAAACTTGGTTTCATGTGGTACCTTGAATGTTTAACCGAGCCCAAATTTTGGGACCCTTTTAGGACCGTCTGGCACCCCCCTTGCAGAGGACAAAATGTCTGGCAAAGGTAAATTTAAATATTGTATAACACACATATCCATTTGGTGCAGCTTTTTTGTGGTACTTAATCTAGCCAAATGTTACCATTGCCAGAAAAAGGGTTCATTTTTGGGGGTGTCTGGCAGGGCCAATGCAGCAGAAATTTTGTCTAGCGTTACTCATTATACATTTAATACATAATGAAGTTTTATACAAACTTGGTTTCATGTGGTACCTTGAATGTTTAACCAAGCCCAAATTTTGGGACCCTTTTAGGGGTGTCTGGCACACCCCTTGCAGAGGACAAAATGTCTGGCAAGGGCTGTTTCAATGACTGTGTACTATGCCGGTTCAGACTACATTGGTATTTTGTGGTACCTCCTTCATTTGATCCAGCGCATTTTTTTGATCCCCTATTTAGGGTCCCAGGGGTCAGATGCAGCAGGGGGTCCCCCGGCAGACATTCATTTCTGCATGTCATATAACACAAAGTACAAGATCCTGACCTCAGATATTGGTACCTCGTTCGTTTGACCAAAATGCTCTGGGCTGCCGGTCTATTAGCGGTACCTGGCTCTTGAATCTGCCAGAATATTTCTATGTATGTTCTCCAGTCTTAGATCTAGTAAACTCTCCGTCTTCATTCCCAGACTATTTCAACTGCCAGTCAGCTCCATGGGCAGCCACCTGGTTCCAGTTTCCAGACCTGTTCCAGCCCGTGCCTTCTGATTCCAGTGACCTCCTTCCATTTCATAATTCCATTTATTCCTGTGCTCATTATTTCAATAAACTGTTGCTCCTTTTACGCCCTCTCAGTTTCCTGTATTTGTTGGGTCAAATTTGGTTCTCCACAGCTCGGCCGTAACTCTTCCTGACTGATTCCGCATGACCACTCTCATGATGACCGTCCTGGCTGATTCCGGCTGACTGCTCTCATGATGAACATCCTGACTGATTCCGCGTGACCGCTCTCACGACGAACATCTTGACTGAGTCCACCTAACCGCTCTCATGATAAAATCTTGATTCTGCCGGACCGCTATCATGATAAAATCCTGATTCCGCCTGACCGCTGTCATGAAAAACATCCTGACTGATTCTGCCTGACCGCTTTCATGATAAACGTCCTGACTGATTCCGCCTGACCGCTTTCATGATAAACGTCTTGACTGATTCCGCCTAAGCACTCTCATGATGAACGTCCTGACTGATTCCGCATAACCACTCTCATGATGAATGTCCTGATTGATTCTGCATGACCGCTCTCTTGATGAACGTCCTGACTCAGTCCACCTGACCGCTCTCATGATAAAATCCTGATTCCGCCTGACTGCTGTTATGATAAACATCATGACTAATTCCGCCTGACCGCTGTCATGAAACACATCCTGACTGATTCCGCCTGACCGCTGTCATGATGAACATCCTGACCGATTCCGCCTGACCGCTCTCATGATGAACATCCTGACCGATTCCGCCTGACCGCTCTCATGATGAACATCCTGACCGATTCCACCTGACTGCTCTCATGATGAACATCCTGACCGATTCCACCTGACTGCTCTCATGATGAAAGTCCTGATTTTTTCCTGACCACTCTCATGATAAACATCCTGACTGATTCAGCCTGACCGCTCTCATGATGAACATCCTGACTGATTCTGCCTGACCACTGTCATGATAAACTTCCTGACTGATTCAGCCTGACCGCTCTCATGAAGAACAGCCTGACTGATTCCGCCTGACTGCTCTCATGATGAGCGTCCTGATTCTGCCTGACTGTTCTCATTCTAAATGTCCTGATTATGCCTAACTGCTCTCATGATAACCGTTCTGATTGATTCCCCCGACCGCTTTCTTGACAAACGTCCTGACTGATTCAGCCTGACTGCTCTCATTCTAAACATCCTGACTGATTCCTAGCAATCATATTAAAGTCTGCAGTGTGAATAATTTAATACAAGCGAGGCAGTGCTTCAGGGGCAAGACCTATCGCTGTTAGACTCCATTAAACTGGTGAAGTAGTGTAGCAGCCTGACCTGGGGTCTGGGTGTCACTGCAGGATGTGATTTCAGGAAAAGTCTGTTACTTACAAGTTGGGATAACGACCACATTTCCAAGATTCAAGAAGTCGGCTGATTCCCTCAGAGTGTCAATGATCCTCCTCCTCCTCTGAGTCTCACTAAGTAACCATTCATTTGACACAAAGTTATTCCAGCAGGACCCAAGCATCCTCCAAAGAGACCTGGTACCGAAGACATCCAGTCCTCACCTTAGGTCACTGGTTAGAGTCCAAGTCTCACAACCCTAAAAACTTGAACCTTTGTTCTCCTTTAAAGTTGTCAGCATCATCAAACACTTGTTATGTTTGACCTCATGACTCGATATAGGTGACAGGAATAAAAGCGCAGTCAGTACAATCCTGTGGTGCAAGAAGGAAAAGGAAAAACACTTGCTATGCTGGGCTTGGTGTCTGTGAACAGGCTTAGGCACTGATGTCCTGTTAGTGTCAGGTGAAGTGAGCATGGTGCTTGGCTGAGGCCTGGGGCTGACTTGCCTTTGTAGGTGGCTCTTCCCAGCTTGGTGACTTGCAAACTTTGTGCGGCGGCAGTGATTAGGCCCTTCTCTCTGAGCAACTCCACACTCTCCTCCACACTCTGCCACATGCTCTTGTCCACACACAGCTGCTTCTCTTGAACAGACAGCAGAGTTCCACGCAAAACCTCCCGGATCTCTTCCAAAGACGAGGTCATCTGGACAACGAGCACAAACATCAGCGTTCACACTTTGCCCACTAGGTGGGAAAACACACACACAAACAGCCACGTGGCACACAGAAACTTGCTACTTCAGGAACACACAGCAAGTCGACCCCCTGAGGTCATAGGGTTCAGTCGCCAGGATCAGAAGTATCTGTTCAGCCACACTGTCTTCATTCCTCAGTAGGCTTCAAATCAAATCCAGATATCTCCATTTGTCTCCATCCTGGACAAAATCCAAGTGATGTCACCCATAGGTTTTCTATCCAGACCTGGAACAGCTAAGCTAATAGGCTAACCTCGGTTTGAGTGTTTACAACCCCTGGCAATAATTATGGACTCACCGGCCTCGGAGGATGTTCATTCAGTTGTTTAATTTTGTAGAAAAAAAGCAGATCACAGACATGATAGAAAACTAAAGTAATTTCAAATGGCAACTTTCTGGCTTTAAGAAACACTAAGAAATCAGGATAAATAATTGTGGCAGTCAGTAACGGTTGCTTTTTTAGACCAAGCAGAGGAAAAAATATGGAATCACTCAATTCTGAGGAAAAAAATATGGAATCACCCTGTAAATTTTCATCCCCAAAACTAACACCTGCATCAAATCAGATCTGCTCGTTAGTCTGCATCTAAAAAGGAGTGATCACACCTTGGAGAGCTGTTGCACCAAGTGGACTGACATGAATCATGGCTCCAACATGAGAGATGTCAATTGAAACAAAGGAGAGGATTATCAAACTCTTAAAAGAGGGTAAATCATCATGCAATGTTGCAAAAGATGTTGGTTGTTCAGTCAGCTGTGTCTAAACTCTGGACCAAATACAAACAACATGGGAAGGTTGTTAAAGGCAAACATACTGGTAGACCAAGGAAGACATCAAAGCGTCAAGACAGAAAACTTAAAGCAATATGTCTCAAAAATCGAAAATGCACAACAAAACAAATGAGGAACGAAAGGGAGGAAACTGGAGTCAACGTCTGTGACCGAACTGTAAGAAACCGCCTAAAGGAAATGGGATTTACATACAGAAAAGCTAAACGAAAGCCATCATTAACACCTAAACAGAAAAAAACAAGGTTACAATGGGCTAAGGAAAAGCAATCGTTGACTGTGGATGACTGGATGAAAGTCATATTCAGTGATGAATCTTGAATGTGCATTGGGCAAGGTGATGATGCTGGAACTTTTGTTTGGTGCCGTTCCAATGAGATTTATAAAGATGACTGCCTGAAGAGAACATGTAAATTTCCACAGTCATTGATGATATGGGGCTGCATGTCAGGTAAAGGCACTGGGGAGATGGCTGTCATTACATCATCAATAAATGCACAAGTTTATGTTGATATTTTGGACACTTTTCTTATCCCATCAATTGAAAGGATGTTTGGGGATGATGAAATCATTTTTCAAGATGATAATGCATCTTGCCATAGAGCAAAAACTGTGAAAACATTCCTTGCAAAAAGACACATAGGGTCAATGTCATGGCCTGCAAATAGTCCGGATCTTAATCCAATTGAAAATCTTTGGTGGAAGTTGAAGAAAATGGTCCATGACAAGGCTCCAACCTGCAAAGCTGATCTAGCAACAGCAATCAGAGAAAGTTGGAGCCAGATTGATGAAGAGTACTGTTTGTCACTCATTAAGTCCATGCCTCAGAGACTGCAAGCTGTTATAAAAGCCAGAGGTGGCGCAACAAAATACTAGTGATGTGTTGGAGCGTTCTTTTGTTTTTCATGATTCCATCATTTTTTCCTCAGAATTGCGTGAGTCCATATTTTTTTTCCCTCTGCTTGGTCTAAAAAAGTAACCGTTACTGACTGCCACAATTATTTTTCCTGATTTCTTATAGTGTTTCTTAAAGCCAGAAAATTGCCATTTGAAATGACTTTAGTTTTGTGTCATGTCTGTGATCTGATTATTTCTACAAAATTAAACAACTGAATGAACATCCTCCAAGGCCGGTGATTCCATCATTTTTGCCAGGGGTTGTATTAAATCATATTTTTGGGGATTGTGCTGTGGTTTTTCATAACAGTTTACTTTGTTGTGGACATTAAAATTTATGAGTCACTTATTTCCTCAGTAATCGTGCATTAAGTGGACCTAATGGATGAAGCTACCAATAACTGCTACTGTCGTTAGCATACAAAATTAAATAGCACACGAGTTGGACTAAGTGTGAATATTACAGCAGAGACGTCTTAGATGATCCATTAGGATGTTTCACCACAACAAGAAAGATTATTTCAGGTGTTTGTAATAAATTACTATAAACAAACAGACACAACAACAGCTAGCCGAAGTGTGGACACTGCCGGGGGCTGTCACTCAATGTGACCATGCCCCTATTTTTACACAACTCTTAAAACATTTCTTAAAACATCTTAAACTAAGAAATTAGAAAGAAATTCACTCTTGTCCAGTTGCCATGGGGGAAACTATCTATAGAGACCAAACTGTTTTTTTTTTTTGACCCAGGCTGCTCTAAAATTGGTCATTTTAACACTGATTTGAATGGGAACCTGCTGACTTTAGAAGCCAGCCTCAAGTGGTCAGTCAAGGTACTGCAACTTCTTTTTCTTCCTGGTGGGCTTCACCTGAGACCGCTGAAGTTTACTGCTTTATAGTTACGTGGTGAAGAAACCAGATCAAATCGAGGCTCAAGTCTCTGTGTGTCTTCTGGCAACCTGGAGCTGTGTCTGTGTCGTTCTTCTCTGGCCCAAATGCTGTGCTTGATTCAGGTGCAGTTTCCCCAGCAGGTGGAGCTACCGCAGGACCTGGAGGACGGTGTTCACTCTCAGGCCTGGTTAAACTCACTTTCCTCTTGTGTGACATCTGAAACAGTCTGTGTTTATGTCTTTGAAGAGGAACTTAGGGAGGTGATGGTCTAGTGGTTAAACATGGGGGCTTGAGACCAGAGAATCCTCAGCTCAAACCCCAGCAAGACCAGACAATGACTAAGGGCAAGGTCCTTAATCCCCATGATGCTCCGGGGCGTGTAGTGGGCGCCATGTATGGGAGCACCCTGACATCGGTGTGTGTGTGTGTGTGTGAATGTGAGAGAGAGCGAGAGAGGGTGAATGTGAGGCATCACTGTAAAGTGCTTTGAGCTTCTGACAGATGAAAAAGCGCACTCCCAACTTTACACCGGTGAACCCTGTAACTCACGCATGCATAACTCACGTTATGGCTTTACTCACGGTCAATTTGTGGACCCCAAACCGGTCAACCTCATTAACTCACGGTTTCAGATAACTCGTGGTTCCATTTCGTGGACCCCAACTTGCACAAATTAAAGTAGACCTGCATTGAAATAAATGCAGTCAGATCTTTGGACCAAAAAATGACTTATATTTCCACATAAGATCCTTCTGAATGTAGTAAAGTAAATCTGCAAACCCAGATCTGTCCTTCAACAGAGAAATCTTAGTTTAAAAATGAGAAATTTACAGCTAAAAGTTAGCCCTCCGCAAAACTGTCATCACATCCGGGATGCTGCCAAGACGTCAGAGAGAAGACCCTATCCCAGCATGCATTGCACGCGCCAACTATAATTTGTGAATTCACGTCAGTTTGCATCTCTTACAAAAGCACCTTTTCATTGTCTTATATGGAAGGATCGACTTTTTTTAAAACTTCATATTGTGTTGCGGTACGCTTGGTGAGTACACATTTCTTTTATTTTTGGGGACTTTTTCATACGCCCATTTGATTGAGTGGTGTCGCATTTAAAATCTACTGTCTTTAGCCTCCGGTGTTACCGTTGCAGGGTACGGATGTGGGACCCACAAAGAAACCAAGTCATTAAAAAGATATAAAGCTCTCTAAGTGGCCACGGAGCTCTGCGGCTGCGATTACTGAGACCGTGCGGCGCTGTGTATTTTTCCGCAAGAGGGCTGCCGGAGCGCTCCACATCAAAACAGCAAGTGTAGTTTCTGGACTTGTTGCCAAGTTGGCCACACCTCCATTCAGTAGACAGGGAGGTGGTGCCGGCTGCACAGCAGACACGGGGGCGGTGTGAGTGGCCCGCTGCGGTGTTTACGAGCCCTCAGACTTGCTAAGTGCATCAGAGGCAGTGAGAGCGAGGGTCGGGGAAGAACGTCGCCCGCTGTCGATGTCGCCGCTGATCTGAGCATGTATCATGTATCAGAGCTGTATCTCACATTCACTGCAGCTTACTTTTGGATGTTGAAACCAGGACGTGTATAACAGTAACATTACTAACAGATAAAATCAATTTCAATTGAGAAATAGCTTGTATTGCATTCACTCAATGCGTGGGATCGCACTGAAGGCACTAGCACTCCGTCTTCTCCCTCACGTCACGGCAATGTCCCGGATGTACAAACAGTTTTCACGGAGGGCCAAATTTTAGCTGCAAATTTTTAAACAAAGATTTCTCTGCTGAATTACAAATTTGGGCTTACAGATTTACTTTACTGCATTCAGAAGGGTCTTATAAATACATATCAGCTATTTCTTTCTGAGACCACATTTATTTCAAAGCAGGTCTACTTTAACGAGATTCACCTGTAAATGGACTCAGTCACTATTCTTGGACTCCCCTTGCTGGCCAAAAGCCTAACTGCAAGCCCAGGTAATTACTAATTTTATTCACAGTAAATCAAACTTCCACAGGTTTATGATTAAATGTAACCATTTATCTGTGTAACCTGATATCTGTGACTTTTAAACTTTAAAGGTTTGACTGAAAAACATCAGATTTTTGATTTGGATCACTTTTCCTTTTACAGCAACACTGATGTCTGATTTGAACCAACGGTGATTCTGATTTCTAAAATTCACATCATTTATATATCTGGAGAATTTTCAATGTTTTGTTTTCTAATCTTAATTATTCTTTATAGTCTTACATTTTTCCCATTGATTTTTTTTTTAACATGACCAAAACATGAGACAGTGTTGCTGGTTCTATTCCACAACGGTCACAGTTGGGATCCAATTCAGGTTTGAATTTAGCCAGTTTCATGTTTGACCAGTGGAGTCTGTTAACAAGCTTGAATCGGATGACCCTGTTTTAAACAGACTGAAGATGAATAAGCATTATTAATGGCAGAGTGACATACATCTTCAGTGATTACAGTCCCAAGTTCCTCCTCCCACTTTGCTTTGGTACGGGCCAGTGGTTCCACATCATGAGTGTTAATAACACCGTAAAGGTTACCACTGATGCCCTTTGCAGATATATTTGTGTCCAAGATGGTTTGAAGGAGTGAGTCAGCCGTGAGGGGAAGCAGTTGAGTGAGGATGACACAAAGCTGTGGAGTTGAAGATATCTTAAGAGATGAGAGTCAGGAATTTGAAATTTTGTTTTCACTTGTTGGAATGAGGCAAATAGTCCTTCAATATACAAGATATCTTTCAATGACCTCAGGCCATGTGTAGCCCAAACTGGAGAAGAGTCATCACTAATGGAGACAACATACAAATGATTTTGTACTATGGGTGCATGAATGGACAGATTGTTTAAACCAAAAGCTCTTCTGAACTGAGTGAATGTTTTCCCACTGGGTTTGTTGAATACAAACATAATGGTTGAAGAAGAGATAACCTTGAACACAGAGAGGTAGATCGACATGACATCTCTTCGACTTTCAGCCATTTACCACTATTATGGGAGGATAAAGCCAATACAACATTACACGGATGTTAGATGCCTAATAGTAAAGCTGGACGTTTGGAAGAGAAAATCCTCCATGTTCTCTGTGCCGTTGCAGAATATTTCTAGATATGAGGGCGCATTTACTGTTCATATATAGGATGAGTAACTTATCTACATTTTAGAAAAATGTTTTTGTTAAAAATATGGATACAGACCGAAATAAATACAGAAATTTGGCTAAGACATTCATTTTAATTACATTAATTCTGCCCCCTAATGATGTTGGTAATGTAGTCCAGCATGTGAAATCCTGTTTTATACAATCTAGTAATGGAATACAGTGTGTTTTGTACAACCCCAATTCCAATGAAGTTGGGATGTTGTGTGAAATGTAAATAAAAACAGAATACAATGATTTTCAAATCCTCTTCAACCTATATTCAACTGAATCCACCACAAAGACAAGATATTTAATGTTCAAACTGATAAACTTTATTGCTTTTGTGCAAATATTTGTTCATTTTGAAATGGATGCCTGCAACACATTTCAAAAAGCTGGGACAGTGGTATGTTTACCACTGTGTTACATCACCTTTCCTTCTAACAACACTCAATAAGCGTTTGGGAACTGAGGACGACGTGGATGACACACCTGCAGCTGTAAATCATTTCTGATTCTATGAGCAAATGGTTTCATCAGCCAATAGTTCTGAATGTAAATGTGTCATATGGTCCAGCTTCCACATTCTGGAGACATGAAGGCAAAATATCACACAATCCAGACGGGCACACAGACTGCATTAATTAAATCCACATGCTCCACATTAATTAAATCCATCTTTAATTAATGGATTTAATTTAATGTCACGGTGTATGGCAGCACCCTGACATCGGGGTGAATGTGAGGCATTATTGTAAAGCACTTTGAGCGTCTGATGCAGATGAAAAAGTGCTATATAAATGCAGTCCATTTACCATTTTTGTGTAGTACTGAATAAATTCAACTTTGAATAAAACTCTGGTGGTTTCTAAATCCTGAGAGTTGGCACACAGGCATGACACTTTGCCCAAAAGTCATGGAAAAAGTAACAAGAATAACCAAAACTGCTTACTCATGGAAGGAAATGTTGTCTCCCTTCTTCCTCTGTTTGTGCTTAACCAACATGTGCAGCTTTCCAGCATTTTCCACTTCTTTGACGAGATTCTTTGAGCATCACTGCCCACTGAGTTGTCCTGTTCCAAATGCCGACCACGCCCCCTCGCCGGGACACGTCTCAGTGCGACTGCAGACTCGAGTTCTTAAATAGGGCTCTGTGGTGGCTCCAAACCCAGCCTGCCCCCTCTTGGCCCTTTCTGGAATACTTTACACACCACTGCAGTAGAGTAACAAGTCATTTTGCTCCACGGGTCAAATAAAATGATGAGGAAAATAAACACACTAAACGCCAACTCAGCTCTCATACACATAGCCATTACCAGCACCACGCCCCCAGAACTCATGGTGAACTCGAGGGCGTGTCCAAGTCGGGGCGTGGTGAACTCGAGGGCGTGTCCAAGTCAGGGCGTGGTGAACACGAGGGCGTGTCCAAGTCAGGGCGTGGTGAACACCAGGGCGTGTCCAAGTCGGGGCGTGGTGAACACGAGGGCGTGTCCAAGTCGGGGCGTGGTGAACTCCAGGGCGTGTCCAAGTCAAGGCGTGGTAAACTCGAGGGCGTGTCCAAGTCGGGGCGTGGTGAACTCGAGGGCGTGTCCAAGTCGGGGCGTGGTGAACTCGAGGGCGTGTCCAAGTCGGGGCGTGGTGAACTCGAGGGCGTGTCCAAGTCGGGGCGTGGTGAACTCAAGGGCGTGTCCAAGTTGGGGAGTGGTGAACTCAGGGGAAATCTAAGATGTCTGCCACTTCTTCTTATATTTTTTTTTTAAAGTTACAGAAGCAGTATCACCTGGTTTTCTTTCACGTCCACTGATCAAAACTAAAAACTGTTTTTTTGCAACAGACAACTACAAAACTACACTCAACATGATTGCACCACCTGTGTTAAAACTGCGCTCTCCCAAATCACAGTCACCTTGGTTCAATGATTATATGCGTGACCTCAAGCATAAAGCAAGAGGTCTAGAACGGAAATGGCGTCGTTAAAATTAGAAGTATTCCACCTTGCATGGCGTGATGCTATCTTAGACTATAAGAGATCTGTGAGAAAAGTATCCAACCTTATTATTTAAAAAAAAAACCATATGGATTTGAATCACGTGCAATTAAATCAGCCAAGCTTGAACCCTCGTGGGCATGCGAGAGTTTTTTCACACCTGTCGGTGACGTCATTCACCTGTGAGCACGCCTTGTGGAAGGAGTGGTCCAGCCCCCTCGTCGGAATTCCTTTGTCTGAGAAGTTGCTGAGAGACTGGCGCTGTGTTTGATCAAAATTTTTTCCAAAACTGTGAGGCACATCCGAGTAGACACCATTCGACAAATTAAGCTGGTTTTCGGTGAAAATTTTAATGGCTGATGAGAGATTTTGGATTGTTTCTATCGCTGTAAGGACTTCCCACGGAGTGGGACGTCGCGCAGCGCTCCGAGGCGACATCGTCATCCTGTTTCAAGCTGAAAACCTCCTAATTTAAGCCTCTGTTGACCCAGGACGTCGTGAGAGAACAGAGAACTTTCAGAAGAGGTCGGAATCAGCAGTTTATCCGGACATTCCACTGTTAAAGGAGATTTTTTTTAATGAAAGACGTGCGGACGGATTGGCGCGTCAGGTCACAGCCGGCGCGGCATGCCCGCCACAGGAAAAATACCTCCGTTGGAAGCCTTAAGGACAAGTTGGAACATGCCCTGCTGTTAAACAATTTCTCAGATACTCACTCAACTGAAAGCCACCAAAAGCTACCTGGATTTTACAAATGGTTATCAACACGGAGGTGTTTTTCCTGTGGCGGGTGCGCCGCGCTGGCTGCGAGCCGACGCGCCAATCCGTCCGCACGTCTTTCATTTAAAAAAAATCTCCTTTAACAGTGGAATTGTTGTGGCTGGCGTGCCTGGCTGGCTTTTGTTTGTCTTTTGTTTCTGTCTTTTGGTTTTCCTTCCAGGTGGTGCGCATTTGGGACTGAGTGGCTGTGTGGCTGAGTTACCAGAAAATTTTGATCAAGCACAGTGCCAGTCTCTCAGGAGCTTCTCAGACAATGAAAATCCAATGAGGGGGCTGGACCACTCCTTCCACAAGGCCTGCTCACAGGCGAATGACGTCACCAACAGGCGTGAAAAAACTCACGCATGCGCATGAGGGTTCAAGCTTGGCTGATGTAATCATAAGTGGTTCAAATCCATATAGTTTTTAAAAAAATAAAACTGTCGTTTTCTTTTCTAATAGACCTCGTAAACATGCAATATTGGCTACAAAGTGGACCTACTACGCTGATTTGATCAACAAAAACAAGCATAACTCAAAGTTCTTGTTCGACACTGTGGCAACACTTATTCATGGACAACCACCTGTAGTTCGCTCTACTTTTACAGCACAAGATTTCCTGGATTACTTTGAGAAGAAAATAGAAGACATCAGGTTAAACATATCCCAGCATGCCTTAACCCAGCCACTACACCCTGCTATTGAGGTGGGCGCCACTACTGATGTATTACCTAGATTTACAGAATTTGACAGTATCTCACTAGGCATGCTGACAAAACTCGTAACGTTAACAAAAAGCACAACCTGTTTACTTGATCCTATACCAACAAAACTGTTTAAGGACCTGTGGTCCACTCTTGGGCCGACTGTGCTGGAAATTATTAATCTTTCTTTAACTTCTGGATCTGTTCCTAAATGTTTCTAATCTGCAGTGATTAAACCATTACTTAAGAAACCTAATCTTGACCCTAGTGTATTGACAAACTATTGGCTGATATCAAATCTATCATTTTGCTCTAAAATTCTGGAAAAAGTGGTGTCACGGCAGCTCGTGGACTATCTTACTGAGAATAATCTCTTTGAGCCACTGCAGTCTGCTTTTAGAAAATATCATTCCACAGAGACGGCTCTCACTAAAGTGGTGAATGATCTTCTGCTTACAATGGATTCGGACACCACTACGGTTCTGGTGCTGTTAGATCTCAGTGCTGCATTTGATACAGTGGATCATCATATTCTACTTGATAGGCTGGAAAACCATTTTGGGATTACTGGGTGTGCCCTTGCATGGCTGCAGTCGTTCTCACTGTGTTTTGTACAGTAACACTACCTCTAACCTTAGTGACATGAAATTTGGGGTTCCACAGGGGTCTGTCTTAGGCCCCCTGCTTTTCTCCCTTTATATAGCACCCCTTGGGCACATATTGCGGTGTTTTGGGATTACCTTTCACTGCTATGCAGATGATACTCAGTTATACATGCCAATAACTGCTGGTAATCTCATTCACATAAAATCCTTAGAAGATTGCCTGATTGGACTGAAATGATGGTTCTTGGTCCAGTGAGACATCGGCATCAATTTGACCAGTTAACACGCAGCCTCAGCTCGTGTGTCATACATCACACTGACAAAGTGAGGAACCTTGGGGTAATTTTTGATCCTTCATTGTCCTTTGGCCTCCACATTAGAAATATTACAAGGAGTGCTTTCTTCCACCTGCAAAATATAGCGAAGATTCGTCCCATCCTGTCTATGGCTGATGCTGAGACCCTGATCCATGCATTTATCTCTTCTAGATTGGACTACTACAATGTTCTATTTTCTGGTTTACCGCAGTCTAGCATTAGGGCTCTCCAATTGGTTCAAAATGCTGCAGCCAGACCTTTGACATGAAGCAGAAAGTTGGACCACATTACACCTATTTTGGCATCTCTTCACTGGCTTCCTGTCCTAGTGAGATCAGATTTTAAGGTTCTGCTACTAACCAATAAAATTATTCATGGACTGGCACCTCCCTAACTAGCTGACCTAATTAAACCTTACGTACTGGCCCGGGCTTTACATTCTCAGGGTGCAGGACTACTTTGTGTCCCTAAGGTGAGTAAGAAGTCTGTGGGTTTCTCTTATTGTGTCCCTGTTCTGGGGAATGATCTCCCTGCGTCAATAAAACAGTCAGATTCTGTGGAGATTTTCAAGTCCAGACTTAAGACGCACTTATTTTCCCTTTCATATGGCTAGCATACTGGTACAGTTTTGTTTTACTCTTTTTACTCTTTTAATTCATGTTATTAGTAAACAGAGCGTGCAGTGGCCTCAGCTTTACCTAAATTCTGGGTCTTTTAGTGAAGTTTAGGGCTAGTGGCCGACAATCACCTTCGTATTTCCTGTTTTTCTTGTTGTTTAATGCTGACAGATTATACTGTATTTGTTGTCTTTCTGATGCCTGATTCTGTTTTTTCTCTCTGTTTAAGGTGCAGCTCCATCAAGAGATGGGAGTTGTGTTCGTGTTAGCGATCCTCCTGTCCTGTGCACCAATAGCATTTCTTGAATATTCGTCCGTGAATTGTGTAATTTGTGTCGGTATCATGGTCCAAGCAGAGGGTCACCCCTTTGAGACTGGTCTGCTTGAGGTTTCTTCCTCAGAGGGAGTTTTTTCTTACCACTGTTGCTCTGGGGGTTGGTAAGGTTAGACCGTACCTGTGTGAAGCACTTTGAGGCAACTCTGTTGTGATTTGGCGCTATATAAACGAAAATAAGTTGAAGTTGGACATCTTTCAGATGTACGAGGTCTCTTAGATAATAAACCGACCCTTTTATTATTTTTTTTAACTATATGGATTTGAATGACGTGCGATTACACCAATCATGCTTTAACCCTCGTGCGCATGCGTGAGTTTTTTCACGTGTGTCGGTGACGTCATTTCCCTGTGGGCAGGCCTTGAGTGAGATGTGGTCCCGCCCTCTCGGCTGAATTCCTTTGTTTCACACGCTGCTCGAGACGGCGCGCGTTGCTTTATCAAAATTTTTTCTGGACCTGTGAGGAATATCCGAGTGGACACTATTCGAGAAATTAAGCTGGTTTTCTGTGAAACGTTTAATGGCTGATGAGAGATTATGGGGTGTTTCTGTCGGTGTAAGGACTTCCCACGGAGCGGGACGTCGCGCAGCACTCCCAGGCGACGTTGTCTGGCTGTTTCGAGCTGAAATCATCCTAATTTAAGGTTCTGTTGACCCAGGACGTCGTGAGAGAACAGAGAAGATTCAGAAGAGGCCGGCATGAGGAGTTTATGTGGACATTCTACTGTTAAAGGTCATTTTGTAATGAAAGAACGTGCGCGCAAATTCGCCGAGTCGTTTCCGTGACGACTCGGCAAATCTGTGTGCGCCGCGACCAGAAAAACACCTCCGTGTTGAAAACCATTTGTAAAATTCAGGCGGCTTTTGATGGCTTTCAACAAGTGAGTAACTGAGAAATTGTTTAACAGCTTGGGCATGTTCCAACTTGCCCGTTAAGATTTCCAACGGAGGTGTTTTTCCTGCCGCGACCCCCCGCGGTCGGGTCCAGCCCGACATGCGACTCTGCCCGCACGTTCTTTCATTACAAAATGACCGTTAACAATGGAATGTCCGAATAAACTCCTCATGCCGACTTCTTCTGAAAGTTCTCTGTTCTCTGACGACTTACTGCATCAACAGAGCCTGAAATGTGGAAGTTTTCAACTTGAAACGGCGAGACGCTGCCGCCTCGAAGCGCAGATCGCCGTCAGGCGCCGTGGACCGTCCTTAAAGCGACACTACCAGACCAAAATCTCTCATCAGCCGTTAAAATTTTTACCGAAAACCAGCTGAATTTATTGAATGGTGTCCACTCAGTTGTGCCTTACAGTTTTGAAAAAATTTTTATCAAACAAAGCAACAGTCTCTGAGCCATTCCTAAACAATGAAAATTCGACGAGCGGGTGGACGACTCCTCACTCAAAGACTGCCCACAGGCGAATGACTTAACCGACAGGCGTGAAAAAACTCTCGCATGCCCACGAGGGTTCAAGCATGTCTGATGTAATCACATGTGATTCAAATCCATATGGTTTTTGAAAAAATAATAAGGTCGGATACTTTTCTAATAGACCTCATATATTTGGGATTTTCAGAAAATCCGACTGAATGTGCACAGCACAGTGGTTTCTCCAATTATTCAGGGTACGTTTTCAAGGCTATGAGGTTTTTGCATGTACACACACCACTGCACTGAAAAGAAGACCACAAGCACTTACGTTTAGTCCAATGAGGGACAGGATGAGGCTCAGGATTCCTCTTCCGTCGTCGTGCAGCAGCTGGCTGTGGCACTTCTCCACCGGGGCACAAACGAGGCTTTTGGCCTAGAAACAGAAAGAATTCGATATGAAAGCAACCCCCGTCTACACGCGGTGAAACCAGGTCTGCGTCAAACCAGGTCAAGGGATTAACCACTGAACCATCTTAAAAAAACATCCTGTTAGCCGTGGGAAAGGTACTGGTCTATGTTCCAAGTGAGAGGGTCTGAGCGCAGCACTGTCTTTACCCGACCACGTCATTTGTTGACCCGACCACGTCATTTACTGACCCGACCACGTCATTTGTTGACCCGACCACGTAAAGTGTTGACCCGACCACGTCATTTACTGACCCGACCACGTCATGTGTTGACCCGACCACGTCATTTACTGACCCGACCACGTCATTTACTGACCCGACCACGTCATGTGTTGACCCGACCACGTCATGTGTTGACCCGACCACGTCATTTACTGACCCGACCACGTCATTTACTGACCCGACCACGTCATTTGTTGACCCGACCACGTAAAGTGTTGACCCGACCACGTCATTTACTGACCCGACCACGTCATGTGTTGACCCGACCACGTCATGTGTTGACCCGACCACGTCATTTACTGACCCGACCACGTCATTTACTGACCCGACCACGTCATTTGTTGACCCGACCACGTAAAGTGTTGACCCGACCACGTCACCCGACCACGTCATTTACTGACCCGACCACGTCATGTGTTGACCCGACCACGTCATTTACTGACCCGACCACGTAAAGTGTTGACCCGACCACGTCATTTACTGACCCGACCACGTCATTTACTGACCCGACCACGTCATTTACTGACCCGACCACGTCATTTACTGACCCGACCACGTCATTTGTTGACCCGACCACGTAAAGTGTTGACCCGACCACGTCACCCGACCACGTCATTTACTGACCCGACCACGTCATGTGTTGACCCGACCACGTCATTTACTGACCCGACCACGTAAAGTGTTGACCCGACCACGTCATTTACTGACCCGACCACGTCATTTACTGACCCGACCACGTCATTTACTGACCCGACCACGTCATTTGTTGACCCGACCACGTCATGTGTTGACCCGACCACGTCATGTGTTGACCCGACCACGTCATTTGTTTTGTTTTGATCGTTTATTTGGTCCCCATGGGGGCAATTCAGGTGCAGTCAGCAGTAAAAATTGCATTCATAAAAACACAGCAGAATAAATATACAAAACAAAAACCAAGAAATAAGATGCGAGTCAGTGTAGACTTAAGTGCAACAGTGAGTCCTTAGGTGTTATTAGGGAGAGCAATGGCTGTGGGAATAAAATAGTTTTTTAGTCTGTTGGTTCTGCATCTGGGCATTACCAGGCGTCTGCCCGAGGGCAGAAACTTAAATTGTGGGTGCAGAGGGTGTGCCCAATCCGCCATAATTTTCCTGGCTTTGACACAACCCTTATTTTAAAAAGGTCCATGATGTCCGTGCACTGAGTTCCCATAATTTTACCACATTCCTTGACGATATTACAAAGACGGTTGCGATTCTTAAGGTTCAATAAGTTGAGCCAACACAGGAAGGAAAAGGTTAACACAGACTCCACAAAGCAACTGTAGAACATTTTCATGAAGACACCATCTACGTTGTAGTTCCTACGTTTTTGCAGAAAGTGCATTCTTTGATGCGCCTTACTGCACACTGCATTAACCTGCAATTCAAGAGATAATTTATTGTCAATTTGGGTGCCCAGATACTTATAATTCTCAACATCTATGGGCTTCCCATCAATGGACATTTGATTCAGAACAGGTGGTGTTTTCCTGAAATCAATGTGCATTTCTTTAGTTTTATCCACATTTATATATAGAGAGGATGAATGGCACCACTCTAAAAAGTCCAGCAAGACCAAAGTATGGTCTGTGGAGTCATCACCGTGCAGAAGGGACAGGATAACTGAATCATCTGCATATTATCATGTTGGCTTTGACAGAGATTAGTATAAAGAACAAACAAAGGGGATAAAATGCAGCCCTGAGGGACTCCAGTGGATGATACAACAGCATCGGAGAGAGTTTCATTAACTCTGACTCTCTGCAATCTGTTAAAAAGTCAATAATCCATAAAATTAGGCCAACATCAATATTCATGTCTCTTAATCGCTCTGCCAATACATTACTGGGCTCATCATGTATTGACCCGACCCCGTCATTTATTGACCCGACCCCGTCATTTATTGACCCGACCCCGTCATTTATTGACCCTACCCCGTCATGTATTGACCCGACCCCGTCATGTATTGACCCGACCCCGTCATTTATTGACCGTACCCCGTCATTTATTGACCCGAGCCCGTCATTTATTGACCCGACCACTTCATTTATTGACCCTACCCCGTCATGTATTGACCCGACCCCGTCATGTATTGACCCGACCCCGTCATTTATTGACCGTACCACGTCATTTATTGACCCGACCACTTCATTTATTGACCCTACCCCGTCATGTATTGACCCGACCCCGTCATTTATTGACCCGACCCCGTCATGTATTGACCCGACCACTTCATTTATTGACCCGACCCCGTCATGTATTGACCCGACCCCGTCATTTATTGACCCGACCCCGTCATTTATTGACCCGACCCCGTCATTTATTGACCCGACCCCGTCATTTATTGACCCGACCCCGTCATTTATTGACCCGACCCCGTCATTTATTGACCCGACCCCGTCATGTATTGACCCGACCCCGTCATTTATTGACCCGACCCCGTCATTTATTGACCGACCCCGTCATTTATTGACCCGACCACTTCATTTATTGACCCTACCCCGTCATGTATTGACCCGACCCCGTCATGTATTGACCCGACCCCGTCATTTATTGACCCGACCCCGTCATGTATTGACCCGACCCCGTCATTTATTGACCGTACCACGTCATTTATTGACCCGACCCCGTCATTTATTGACCCGACCACTTCATTTATTGACCCTACCCCGTCATGTATTGACCCGACCCCGTCATGTATTGACCCGACCACGTCATTTATTGACCCGACCCCGTCATTTATTGACCCGACCCCGTCATGTATTGAACCGAACACTTCATTTATTGAACCGAACACTTCATTTATTGAACCGAACACTTCATTTTACACATTTGTGTAGAATTTAGTTTTTTAAAATTGTGCAATTATTAACTACAATAAATTAGTTGCCATGAATGGGAAGAGGAAACAAAAGGTTCTACAAGGTCAAAATAATCTGTCTAAAAACTTGAGGGTGAGACCAACGTGAGTTAGCTTCCAAGCTAGAGGAAAACATCGAACATGCTAGCATGGACATTAGCTTGTGTCTGAAGAACATCACAGAGGAGATATGAAGCCTGAAATCTGAGATGAAGGGGGATTTCAGTGCATTTGGTGAAGCTCTAACCCATGGGTTAAAGCAATAAATTTTCATCTGACTGAAATTTTTTCCTGGCAAAAATCAATGCCAGCAATTCCCTAAAATGTGGAGTAGTGCGGCCACACACTCTTTTTTCCACAATAAATACAACAAACACAATATACAGTATACAAATCTATTCTTAACAGCCTCTAACGACAGACAGAGAAAGCATAAAAAGAACGCAAAACCTGAACATAAAGGTACATAAAAGGGTGGTGGGGGTGTAGTCTTGATTGTGGGGGGTCTGGGGGTGCCCCCCCCCCCACAGAACATTTTTTAAAGACCAAGTCAAATTTTGTATATTCTGGTTATTTTTAATGGGTATGAAGCCCTCTGAAACAAATAAAACTCACTATACACAGAGAGAGAGACGCTCAGATACACACACACACAGACACTCAGATACACACAGAGAGAGATGCTCAGATACACACAGAGACACTCAGATACACAGAGACAGATACACACAGAGAGAGACACTCAGATACACACACAGACGCTCAGATACACACACACACAGACATTCTGATACACACACCGAGAGACGCTCAGATACACACACAGACGCTCAGATACACACAGAGAGAGACGCTCAGATACACACAGAGAGAGACGCTCAGATACACACAGAGAGAGACATTCAGATACACACAGAGAGAGAGACGCTCAGATACACACACACACACACAGACATTCTGATATACACCAAGAGACGCTCAGATACACACACAGACGCTCAGATACACACACACACAGACATTCTGATACGCACACCGAGAGACGCTCAGATACACACACAGACGCTCAGATACACACAGCGAGAGACGCTCAGATACACACACAGAGAGAGACATTCAGATACACACAGAGAGAGACATTCAGATACACACAGAGAGAGAGACGCTCAGATACACACACACACACACAGACATTCTGATATACACCAAGAGATGCTCAGATACACACACACACAGACATTCTGATATACACCAAGAGACGCTCAGATACACACACAGACGCTCAGATACACACACACACAGACATTCAGATACACACACAGACATTCAGATACACACACAGACATTCAGATACACACACAGACGCTCAGATACACACACAGACATTCAGATACACACACAGACGCTCAGATACACACAGAGAGAGACATTCAGATACACACACACACACACAGACATTCTGATAA